>NC_041047.1:12483926-12574237 GCF_900634775.1 Gouania willdenowi
AGTTTTCTTCGGAGGAGCGTCTTCTTACATTCATCCATCTCTCTTCTGAGTTGTTTCCTGGTTTGTTCTTGCTGTCGGCACTAATCATGCAAGAACTGCCACCCAGGGCACTTCAGGTGGCAGTTTTTGAGAGACAAATGACAGCGTTCAGTTTCGGAAGGCAGAGGCATGTTTTCATTTATTTATCTTTTAATTATTATTACATTAAAATACAGGATATTTTCTGGAAAATACTAATACGGGACAATGGCGGGAAAGATGTTTATTCCCGCTTTCTTTTTCTCTTTCTTATGGCCCAACCCAGCGACCCACCGACCCACCGAGGAAATCCCTGGTGTCCTCGTAAGCCAGTCCGCCCTTGATTATGTCAAATGTATGTAATACATCTATAGCATTCCTCCATCCTAATACCAAAATGTTCTTTTTTCCCAATAACTTCTCAACGCAAGCGTCCACACTTCTGCTTCATGATCAACATTTGTTTGGATAAGTGAATAGAAAACCATAACCGCTCCTGAATGTGATTTTATGGATATCTTGCACCATAGTGATCTTCTTGATGATAAGAAATTCCAACTAACAATAGAAGTCCCAGGATTTTCCAGACACCCTCTCAGGTCCTGGCAGTGGCTCAAAAGACCCTCAACCCAAACTGAAACCGACAATCAGCATCCTTTCATTTGTAAATGTGACCATTGCTGAAGGAATCAGCAGGGGAGGGAGAGATGAGAGACTGACCGAGGGTTTCCACTGGTTACGTCTCCGCCGCGCCACGGCACCGATCCGGTTTTTCCCCCGCTGTCCGCCGTCCGGGAATCCCCACCTGTTGCTTTTTGAATGTGCACGACAACTGTGATGTCACGAGACTGAGGAGTTCTCACGCAGTTAAAGGTATGTATTATAAACGCAACAATAAACAGATAAACAGGTCAGTGTTCCTAACGAAGGAGAACAAGAAGGTTGGAGTCTGGATTTGTCATAGCCACATTTTTTAGCAACAGCCAACAGAGAAGAGATAAAACTGAACCAGTAATACATGAACTAAATCAAAGTTGCTGCAGTTTACAGTGTAGTTACAGTATGAGAGGAAACAGTATAGTGAATGTGATTTTGTTTTTACACATACATTGATGTTTTATTTTGAAAAGTAACCTGATATTTTGTTGCGGAGTACGTGCCTAATTTCCTGTTTAGCTTAATTTGCTCTGTGCTGATTGATGTGTCGTGCTCCGGTGTCCGCCAGAAATAGAAGCCTTGCATATATCTGGCGGAGGGCACCGGACTACCGCAGCTGAGAAGGAGCAGACACGCACCGCAGCTGACCCGGTGGAAATTAACACATAGACTAAAGTGGAAACCTATCAGCTCCGGTGACGCGGCGGTGACGTAACGCAGCATAGCCAGTGGAAATTGGGGGTTACTCACACAGAGAGTTCCAAACATGGAGGTCGAAAGGAATTTTTCACACCGTACAAGCCTTTTCACTCTCTCGCTATGGTTCAGTACTTCCGCATTAGGTCAAAGGTCAAGAGGGATAAAGTCACCATAGCTGACTGTAAACAGTGACAAAATTACGGAAACGTGGTATTGGTTCCAAGATACAAATGCTGACTTAGCTGCTAAAGCTAATGTTGCACACAAGAGAAAAAATCAGCTTTTTTCTGGTTTGATCAATCAGCTGATCAGTGCTGTTTCACTTATCGGCTTGTGCATCTTGGGCACTTCCTTCAAATTTGTTAAATAATATCTTAATAAAAATAATCATGGACCTGGTTAGAGAAGGGTGTACCTCGTAAATTTACCTTTTCAAAATGAGAACTCATACTGTGCTTTTCACACTCGGGAATCTCCCTTTACTATCAATAATAATACATTTTATTTATAAGCACATTTCAAAATCTCAAAAACACTTTACAGTTGTTAAAACTAAAAACTAAAATAAAATAAAAAACTATCAACAATACAGGTAAATACAGAAAATACAGGAGTAGGAGGCAGAGGAGCTCTAGCTATATATATTTCCTGTTTTCTTAAACTATGATAAAAGCAACCAAAAAACAAATCTCAGTTGTTCTTTTGTATATTTCTCATGTCACACACTCCTCATCCATAAATCTCAGCAAGAACTGAAAAAACGTGTCTCCCCCTCCTGTGGTGCCTTGTTTACATAACAAAAGCGTCTGTTTGCAGCTTAGGAGAAGGTGTTAGGTAAAAGCCTTCAGCTCAAGTGACCATTCTGTGGGCTCCATAGGTATAAATTTAAAATGACCCATCAATGGGGCTTCTAGTGCTAAACTGTTAGACATAAAACGAAATGTGGAAAAAATTAAAAACCTGAACAGAAATTCATCATTGTCTGGCTTGGGGAAATATCTCAGTGTCCTGGGAAATGCTTCAAAGCCTGACAGATGGTTAGACAAGATGTGTGATCAAGGATGCAGGGGCAGGGATGATTAATTTTTTTTCAAGATGACAACCACTAAACGGGCTGTTGCCAGAGAAGCTTAATGATTTAAATGATCTTGATATAGACTAAATACTTCACTTTGAATTAGTTTTTTTTTTTTTTTTTTTTATCATGGCAGGCAAGAAAATCCCCTGAACGCAGGTGTTACTTGTAATCAGGCATTTTTCTACACCAGCGACGGACAACTCTATCACAGCAGGGGCCGCAAAAATGTGATTGTATCTGTTCCGAGGGCCACATGATCAACATTCATGTCAGCATTTAGAATAATAACCAATCAGATCTGAGCATTAATAAAGGGGGGAAAGGGTTTTGTCTTTTTTTTGTCTTTGTCTGTGGATTTGTTGTTTTGACAGTTTTTAATAATTTTGTGTGTTATTGGAGGCATTATGTGTGTTTTTGTTTTTTGTGTTCTTGTTGTAATTATGTGTATTTTTTGTAATTTTTTGCATTTTTGTTGTCGACTTGTGCATTTTTGGCGTCACGTTCTGTATTTCTGTTGTTGTTTTTTTGTATTTTCCTGTCATTTTGTGCACATTTGTTGACAGTTTTTGTGTCTTTGGAGCTTTTCTATAATTTCCTTTTTGTGTTTTTGTAGTCATTTTGTTTGTTTAAGCGGTTATTGTGTCTGTCTTTGTTGCCATTTTATACATTATGGTGTTAATGTTAGCAAAAAACAAAAAAACTTCTGAACGAACAAAATGTCTGTGTTTCTCAAATATGGCCTCACAGTTTGTTTCATGACCGTAATGTAATATTTTGCACAATCAACCCTTAAGTACTCGGTAAGTATCAACCCTGTGTCACATATGAAGATAATGTGAACTGGTTAATGTGAACTAGTTTAGCTCCCAATAAAAGTAGGAACAAACTCAACCTTGCTACTGTCAAGGGAGCCATTAATGTGTTTGCTCATGGATGAATTTCATTTGTGCTAAAACACTGAGATTTTATTTGTGAGTTTCTGTATCCCTTCTCCAGAGGATTACCAGCTCATTAATTACAGTGAAATGTTGAATGTTGCTATTATAGGTGTGCCTGCTGTCATTGTCCTTCAGTTTTAGGTTTATCAACCATGTCTCCTAAAGTAGGATTAGCTTCTGAGCTTCCTGAACCCCAAACTTATTAATGTGAGAACTTAACATGAACCCAAAATTCACTCACCGTAGATTTAATCAGAATAGCCAACAAGCTTGTGGTTGAAAGTTGCAGTTTAAAAATCAAAGGTCCACTTGTTGGAGGACCTATGAGATTACATCATTCAAACAGCATCCTCAATTATGAAAACATCTAAAAATAGAAGTGAAATGGTGCAAAATGAGTTTTTAAACAAATAGCAGCCTATGACTAACCAACTCTGTGTACACTCTTTGGTGAAATCTGACTTGGATATTATTTTCGATTCCACAGACAATCAAAGACCATATCCCTTGTTGTTTGTGATCCACAACATGTTGATATCAAAGAGGTATCATGATCACAGTGAGAGGATCTCTGACAGGTGTTAATGGGTTCTCATCAGAGCAGGAATGTGCAGACAACCTGCAGCTTCCCCATGCAAGTTTGGACTTTTGAATATAACTACACGGGGTATTTCCAATTTTATTAAGAGAAGGTGATTCCATCTGTCTATTCATTCATCCATTTAGTTTTTTTGTGTGATCCCAAGTTATTCCGAGGCTAGGGTTGCAGGTTGGATGAGGACCGTAAGGTCTTTCCTCCTGGTTGTGTGTTTAACCTTGTATTTTTGGTGTGAGTGAAAAAGAGCTTGTGACTCAGATGTGCGTCTCCTGCATTATTCACCCAAAGGAAACCATACACGGCTCCTTGTCTTTTCGCACCATTGACTCATAGTAGTGAGCACTACTTACAATGAGTGGACTCACGCATTCTGCAGATCTTCTATGCTTGAACTTCCTCTTATTAAACTCGTTCAGTCACAGGCAGAATGCATATTTCTACAGATGTCTTACTGAATAATAAATATGCATAACAAATAGAAGAATTATTTGGTTTATTGGATTTTTAATCTTTAAGATTTTGATCATCTGGATAATAAGTATAGTAAGCTTGCAGCAGACATGAGATGTGTCTAAGATGCCCTAAGACATGTGTCAAACTCACGGCTCAGGGGTCAATTCCGGACCCTTGGAGCGTCCAATTCGAGTCGCAGAAGAACGTTAAAATGACAGAGAAAACACGACACACAATATTTGCAGGGGCTCAGAGTTTTCCCGGTGCTTATATTGCATTATTTTCAGTCATTTTTAATGTTAAACAGTTGAAAAAACTCAAAATTCTTACAAAATCCTGGAATTATGATAGAATATTTTCCTTAATTAAATAGAAATTGATCACAAAATCTTCTTCTTCAAAGTGAAGATCCTGTTGAGATATTTTGTATTTTATGTATAGGTAGAAGTGCAAACTAGGGCACAATAATGTGGAAATGACTAGTTTTCCAGCATAAAATCTGTGACCCACTTGAGATCAAACTGCTCCAGTTAATCTCAAGTGGGATCATCCGAACTAAGATGAGTTGACACTCCTGCCCTAGGAGAAAGAAACAAAATGTTGTAGTTGTTTAGCTTTATGTGGCATTTGTATGTATTACAATATCTTTAAATCTGGGTGCCTGAAGTATTTATATTTTTATGTTTAAGGATCAATTGAAGTGGTTTCTGGATTTAAATTGTTGATGTGATGAAGCACTTAAAGTTAGTCTAAGTCCCTCAGATCAATGTGTGGGTGTGAGACCGCCATCTGCTGGCCATGTTTAGCAGAATTTCACTCGGCTTCTTCTCCTTGCAAATGAAACGACAGAGTTTAGTCATCTGTTCGTTAAAGTAAAAAAAAAAATAATAAAATAAAAAACAGTTCTTGGATTACAGATGCAGGATTCAGGTTTCCTGATTTTACAAAGTGGTAGGAGTTAATAGAAGGTACACAGTTTAATTTGTATGGCTGCCCAGGTTTAGGTCAGTTGCTGTTTGCAGAGATCAGAGATCTTTAAGTGTTTTTTTCCATCAGCATTGACACCACTGGGAATCTACTGTCCACTCGAGATACCAGTAAAAGTGGAAAGGGGCAGTCTTTGATTTGAGGCATTGCATTTTTAGATAAGGTGACAGCCCCAGTAAACATCTTAATGAAAATCTCTTCCAGCTGCTGCTTCACGATGCAAACATGGTAGGTTAGCAGAACACACCATGCTGAGTAGTAAAGGAAGGGAGTGGATGTCAACAAGTGTCTACAAACTTCTACCCAAAGGAAGTACTTGATTCAGCTGGTGAAGTCATGGCACTACATTTTAACAGTGATACAATTATTAGTCTCATTTTGGTATTGAACAGTGATGGGCAAACAAAGCTTAGTCAGAGGGGAAGGTCTTACCCCTACTGTCATGTCTATCTCCCTCTGTTTTTCTAATAATTTATACCATGCACTTTTATACTGATTAGCTTTTTATTCTGACAGGCTTTTACCATATTTGGTGTGGTTTTTGTGATGATTGTGTCTGTGTGGCTTGAATATTTGAAGTGTAGTTGAATGTTGTTGGGAGGGGCATGTGCAATTTTGTTCTACTTGTGCAATTCAATTCAATTAAACTTTATTTAAATAGCACTAATTACAACAAAGTCATCTCAAAGCGCTTAACAATATATTCATAGTAAGAAAGAAAGAACCCAAAAAGATTCACATGAAAAGCATTTAGCGACAGTGGGAAGAAAAAACTCCCCCTTTTTTATAGGAAAAAATCTGTTGTTATGTGCTCTCAGGGTTTTGTATGTTGCTGATAGTGGCTGACATAACAATGACAAAGCCTTAGAGAAGAGACCTTGGTAAATGCAATCAGTGTACGATGATATCTGACCGGCTTAGGGCAGTCTGACCACGAGATATTCTGTGATGACATATCATGATAGTTTTAAAAATTTAGAGACTATCATTGGTGTCCATGAGTATGAAGTCTAACAGATAAGTTTGGGTAACTTAACGTTTTGGCTAAGGGATTAGCTTGGCTAACAGTCAGAAGAGGGAATGCTGCTAACATCATATGATGCTTTTTTGATCAGCTGCTCCAGTGAAATGTGAAGGAAGCTCTCTTATAAGCTCTTTGCAGACTGAACCCTTCCCTAGGAACATTAAACTTAAATCTGTGTAAGGGTTGCTAAAGATGTTGTGCAGTTGATGCAGTACTAGCCCTAACCAAGTCAATGACCCGTAGACAGTTGTAGGTAGTGGCTTCTTACATGATCATTTTTATTTTTTTGAGTGGACAAAAAAACAACAAAAAATTAAGTTCTGACTCATTTAATAATTTTTTGGGTGACACTCTTTCCCATCCCCTTTCTATTATTGTTATTATTATTATATGTTTTTTGTTTTTGCCATTTCATTGTCTATGTGATTAAATTATTGGGGCTTTATATTCACATTAGGATTAATAGTACTAAAAAAGGCTTTTTGTAGTGTGTTAAACCCTGGATTTAGCATGAACTTGCATTACTCAATTTTTTTGTTTAAATTATCATATTATTAATCATATTATTAAACTATACTATTTTTGTATAACTATTTTTGTAACTATACCATTTAAATTCCAGGTGTGTTAAAACCATTGGGTCAGGATTATCTGTTCCATGCCCAAATCCACTACTAGTTAGCAGTTATTTTCCAATATCAACCTTCTGCTTTATATTCTCTGGACCTTTAAAGATGACCTGTTTCACTATCATCCTGATGCTGATTGTATTTGTGCATGTTTTACAGTCTTTTCTCTTTGACTTCGTCATGTGTGTCATAAGATATTGTATAAAAATGTATCATTGTCTGATAAGAAGCTACGTGGGACTCTGCTGACGTCAGAACTGGTTTCCACTCAAAGGATTTCATTGTTGTTTCAGCCAAAGGCAGGGTGGTGTTGAGCCAAAGATACTCAGCTGGCCAAAAAAGTGAAGACCAAGGTTTTTGGCGTGAAATGGACTGGTCCAATATTGCTGGAGGCTTCTGATCAGCAGAGACGCTCTAAGTGATAAGAGAAGGTTTTCCACAGCACAAAGCTGACGTACAATGCTGCTCATATCTCATGACTAGCAATATACATTACAAATTAGAGCTTTTTCTGCAAGAATTGACTCGAAATTAAACTGGGTGTGAACCTTATAGAGAACAATAACATCAAATATTAAAATCACAATCAAGGTAGTTTACATGGGCCCATTTGAGGTCTAATCAGATTGTTCTGATGCCATTGTATGGAGATCCGTTTGTGTTCCCCTCTAAAAGAAAACCAATAATCTTGACTGAAATAGTCCATATTTCCACAATGATAACAGGAATGAATGAACTTTCAAACTTGCATTCACCAATCAACAGCGACAGAGTGGCCCAACTTTGTAAAACGATACAGAGAAGGACAAATCCTGGGACGGTCTCATGATTCAGCCATGATTTCTGGAAACCTGGTAGACAAAGGTTCAAAAATCTAATCGTGATGGGAGATGAAGGTTTAGGTCAAGTCTGAAATTTGAAATAAAAGTCAGAGCAATTTTGTTTTGTAATAGAATAGAAATACTTTGTTACTCGGGTGACATCCATTTATTTAACAGCAAACATTAAGACTGTTCATAGAACTCTAAACCTTTCTTAATTGAATGTAATCTCAAACTTTGGACTGAGTTTTAGGGGTGTGTATTGCCATGAATCTGAGGATATGATACAATTCACGATTTGCATGTCAAGATACATTATATCCCGATACTAAACAATACGATATACATTGTGATATATTGCAATATTATTAATTACAAATTTCACCTTTACAATTACAAATTGGTATGAAATACAATTGATATCATTATTTTAAACTTGAGAGAACAAGTAAATGGTAACTAACTGTAATTAAAGTACCAATATCAAGAATAAGTGGCATGTTTATCAAACTGTCAAATTACATTTTGCTCCTACAACAGATTCTGATTCTGTTAAGTTCTTAAATTCCTTTTTTTTAAAATTTTTTTTTTTATCCACATACATCTATCAAAGTGCTCAGTATGTTTTAGAAAAATAAAGTGCAATCATCTTCCAAGATAAAATGCATTGAGGAGTGAGGTAGTTTAACAAGGTCTGATGTAGTTCACTGACACCTAGTGACCAGGCATTTACTTCATTACATGCATATGTTAGCGCAATTAAATTGTTTTTTTAAATTATTGATTTTGGATATTTTTTGGGTTGATATGATAATCACGCTGTGAAATATTGTGATATATCACCAAATAGATTTTTTTCTTACACCCTTACGGAGTTTTCTCCTCTGCTTTTATAGCCTTGTCACCCACAGGCATCATCGGTAGCAGAATTTCCCATTGCTCTCCCACAGTGTTGTCATTGGTGGAAATCTGTTGTCAGCAAAGGTCTAAAGTGCAGAAGGTCACTCAATTCTGTTTTATATTTCATCCCAAGGTGTTGTTTGTTTGGTATACACACCCACAGAAGAAACTTAAAAAGCAATTATCTTATTACGCTTTCCTTATTCAAAGTTATTGTGATCATATGCACAGGTGTGCCATTGTTTCCACCCACCGGTATTAACTCCTCATTAATCCATTCAATGAGTGGTACACTCAGGCGAGACATTTCTAATGAAAAAAGTTGGTGTGCTGGACTGTGTGACCCCTGAAAAGCAATTAAACTTAACCAGGTTAACATGGTCTGCTGTAGGAAAAGCACCAAGCCAATATTGGCTTCCTGGGAATCTTTTTTGCAAATTTGAGCTCAAGGTCGTACCTCATTAACTAAAGTTTACTGAAGCCAGTTCAATACTGTTTGGAGTTTTCTACTATATGCATGAATACATTACAACCAATTAGCAAGTCATTAATAAGTAATTGACGATAAAGTTATTAAGGCATGATTTTATGGCCACATGTCTAATGTTGTGGAGGTTTGTTCTGAGTTGATTTGACTTTCTTTTTTTTCTGCAGCACATTTTATAATAGATTGCCTGGACAAAAAACAAAAAAGCATTTTTGCCAATAAGCATTGTTCATTCAGAATGCTATTGTCAAAGCATCACACAGCCACTGTTAGCTATTTTGTTTCCTACATTGCAACTCGTTGCCATGTGGTTGCATGTCTTTACGTAACCCCCCACAAAATTATGTAAAAGTCAAACAGAATTTATCAGATAGACTTCTTCTCTAAATGTAACACACTGAAATAACACTACAATAAGTGCTGAAATTTAAATTGCACATAAGCTGCCAGTGCTCACATTAATAATCTAATGAATGTGATCACTTAATTAATTAATAAATGAACTCAGTCCGCATCCGCCATCAAACTTTTCAGGTGCCGTAGTCATTAATAGTGTCAGCCAATCTGAGAGATAACGTAATCTCAAACAAAATCCCATCTTCTTAGTCATGTGAATTTGCTTTATTGGCTCCTTGCTGCAGCATACCTGATAACAATCTTTATTTATTTGGATCAGTTTGTTTGTGCTTCGGCTTAGTGTTTGTGTCAGAAATGCATTGCAGTCAGTCCACTCCAGGGAAAGGCAGCGTGTTAGTGAATAAGGATGTAAAAAAAAAAAAAATTGATTCTGCGATATATCGCGATATTTCACCACATGATTATTCTATCATTCCAAAAAAAAGTGTCCGAATCGATTTTTATAATCATGTTTTTTAATGAAAAAACTATTTAATTGCGCTAACATTTGCATAGCACGTAAATGCCCGGTCACTAGGTGTCAGTGAACCACATTAAACCTTGTTAAACTACCTCACTCTAACTTTTATAGATGTATGTGGTCACTTTTGTTAAAATAATTTAAGAAAACTCAGTAAGGCTGAAAGAAAAAATTGATTTGGCGATATATCGCAATATTTTACAGCACTATTATTGTATTGATCCAAATAATTTCCCAAAACAATTTTAACATTTGCATTGCACGTAAACGCCCTGTCACTAGGTGTCAACAAACCATATGAAACAATGACCTCACTCCTAAATGCATTTTAGCTGGGAAGTTGATTGCACTTTATTTTAAAAAAAAAAATATACTGGGCACTTTTATGGATGTATGTGGTTACTTTTTACTTAACAGAATCAGAATCTGTTGTAGAAGCAAAAGTTAAACTCTTTGGAAAAATGTCATTTGACAGTTTGGTTAACATACCACTTGTTTTTCAAGATTCATGATTCAAAGTGTTTATTATCGTGTGCACAGTAAAGAAACATGTTTCCCTGCACAATTACATTTCTTTTTTGCTCACCACACTGGGATGTCACAAAAAAAGAAAGAAAGAAAGAACAAAAACAAATTTGAAAAAGAACAACAGAAAAAAAAAAACAAATAAAGAGAAAAGTATAGTAACTAATTATAATAATTTAAAAAGTAATAAAGATAAATATAAATATGTACATGGTAGAAAAGATAGAAAAGTCAAATATAAAGTGTGCATTGTTCATAGTGAATTATATACAGTTCTATGAGCTGTTGAAGAGTCTGATGGCAGAGGGAAAGAAGGAGTTCCTCGGTCTGGTGGTCCTGCATTTTACACTTCTGTACCTCCGTCCTCTGGACTCAATGATGCAGCTATTGATATTGGTACTTCAATTACAGTTAGTTAACTTGTTCCCACAAGTTAATTTTTTTTAATCAATTGTATTTCATACCATTTTGTAACTGTAAAGGTTTAATTTATAATTATTGATTTTGTGCTACATCAATAATCGGGATATATCGTGTCGTGAGACGCCAATCGAGAATCGTATCGTCATATTCATGGCAATGCACACCCCTATTAGTGAACATGATGAGTTTTACTTTATTGGGCAGTGTTTTCATTGGAGTTAATGAAAAAAAAGTAAACAGCTTTGATTATTGGTTTAAAATAGTTTTGATTTTTAGCATATTTGCCTCATAGGTAGAAGGTCCTGGGTTCAAACCCCAGGGGAACACTTGCGTACAGTATATAGCTTTGTCCTCACTGCTGCTATGGCCAGGCCTCTCCACTTGTTATCAGTAGATCTACTAAAATCAATGTAGATGTGATCAGTAATATGCAGTCCCATCCCCTCTAACTCCAGTCTATACTGTATATTAAATACTTCTCAGCACATTCATTTCACAGCTCTCTATTGGTGAGATCTCACGTCTGTTTCCTACCAGTTTGGGCAGTCAGGCTGGAAATCAGTGTGAATAGCCTGGGTGTAATCTCACCTTAGAGCCAATTGTCTCAGACACCTGCGTTTTCTCTTCATTTATTGTATGAAGTGTGAAAAGTTAATTACCAAAGACAAGTTAATAAATTATTCATATGAAATAGTTCCCGTTTTTTTGGAGCAAATCACATTTTTTTTATAATGATGGTGTAAAATCCCACTGCTGCATTACGACCTTTTGTGCATCATAGTTTTGTTTGTATCATATATTGCAGAAATATTTTAGCCGATACCTCCATATACCCCTTTTATTTGACATTATAAGTCAAAGAAATCCAAAGACATCCTGCTGTTGTATAATCTCCTCTGTGCGTTCTTCTTATCAATGCAAAATCAATGAAAATGAACAGCGGTAATGCCAATGTAATCATATTTTGATTAGGTAATGTCTTGTCAGATGTATAATCACTATGGATTTAATGAAATATCCAAAAATTACTAGTTTAAAAAAATACTTAAAGACAAGATCACAATAAATCACAAAACTTGTTCAAAGAAATGCTGAATTTCTGGGTGCAAGGTTGAACATTAAACTTTTAAACCCTTTTTATTTGGTCGTTTGTATTAAAATTAAATCAGAATTAAATTAAACACCAGTGTTTATAATTAAAATGAGTAAACATTGCATTTAGCAATTTAAATGTATTCCTGTTTAGGACTCTTCAGTAAACCTTTTTATTTATTTATTGAAGTTTTAAAGAATGTGCACAAAGTACTTTGTAAATAGACCAAATATTGTTCGGAGTACCTGTTAAAGTAGCAATATTTTTGTATCAAATATAGGGCTGGGCAATATGGACCATAACTCATATCTGAATTTTTTTTTTTTTTTTTAAATTGGCGATATACAATATAAATCTCGATAATTTTATTTTAAATAAAATCTTACCAGGCACATTTATTAACAAATAGTTGCACAATATGTACCACTTTTGGCTTTTTCTCCTATAAGGGACAGCATGTGTGAGTGAGTTCTTGGTTAGGATGCATTAATTTAACTGTGCTTTTCATGCTAATCTGCGAAGTAGTGAAAGCAGTGACTCCTAAAACAAGTATTTTTATACAAAACTGGATATATCTTAAATCTACCATATATTGCCCAGACCTAATCAAATATTTCTATTTCTATTTTCATATTTATTATGAACATCATTAAAATCTCAAAAAGTCTTTGAATCAGCTCAAACCCCATGATTTGAAGGATGTAAACTTCCTGTAAATGTGTATGTTAAACTTAAATGCACAGGTCTTACTAAATGAGTGACTTTGTTTCATACAGTAAGAAGGAAACTGTTTAGCTGGAGATGATAATCATCCAATCATGTGCTCTGTCATTCCCACAATGCCTCGTGGGCCGCCTCCATTTTCAAAGGGATTTGTGGTCGTGCAGCTCCAGGGCAGTAGAAACCCGGTACCGTGTCTTACTTGTCAACAAAGACTGCGTCAAGCTCGCTCATCCCAAATACGCCCTTTAGCCTCACAGAGGATTTAGCACTCCTGTTAACAAGTTGGAACACACCAACATCCCCCCTGGATCTAAGTATAGCAGTGTTTTCAGATGGGAGTCAGCAGTTCAAGCATATTTAGATCCAACTCCGCCTGGGCAGCCAGCTGGTAACCTGAAACGTATACTAGTGCTCAGGCCCTGGTGTTGGACGTCAAGCACCGACTGGACCTTTTTTTTTTTGGACAGTTTCTGAGCTCATGCTGCGCTGGGTTTTAGGCTGTGTTCAGCTCGTAGTGTGACCTCAGGGGACTCCGTGAGTGTGTATGCTGCTACAGAAAGAGGTCAATCTGGACTGCACTACAGATACTTGCTCTACTAAATAAGTCTTTGGAGCTGTGTTTACATGAAAGTGTTTCAGGAGCTTGGTGTAAAAATCTGAAAATTTTGGTCTTGGTGTTCACAACTAAAAGAGAGGTCGGACAACTGTGGGAAATCCTCTTTTACTCTGCAAAGACTGGTTTACTGGAGACTAATTGAAAATCACTTGTTCTAACTTTGTTGAGGCTTGTCTGGAGTTCCAGTGGGGGAAGTCTACAGCATTCCTCAATCTTTTTTCACTCTGCATAATGAGACACTGAAGGTTTAATTGATCGATTTACAGCATATCATCGTTTTCTTTTCTTTCTTTTTTTTGCGGTTAGTCTAAGATGTTTGTTCGTCACAGTGGAGCACCTGATGGAATACTATCACATGTAAAGTTCTAGCTCTGAGTCGGACGTTGAGTTAGTTTTTCTTCTTGCACATCAAAGTGTCTCACAAGACAATGAACAAGGATCTTCTTTTGGCAAGAAAAGGAGCACAGGCTGCTTTTGGACACGGCCGCAGACACTCCTGTTTGGGGTATGTTGGTGAAGTCGTGCATGCTGCACATGTTGGTGTTTTTATTGGTGCGGGGGAGACTTCATGAAGCTGCACGCTTAACCGCTCACAGTTATTAGTCTGTTTTGCTGCATTGTTTTTAATGCAATACATTCTGGCAATGTCAGAATTTTATGTTGTCGTTTTATGACATTAAATCAAATAATGAAATTTTATTAACTGTCCCAAATTACCATGTGAAATACTGCTAAGACTACAAGATGACAGACACTAAAGATGAAGCATTTTGGCATCTTTCCTTTTATCTTCACAAAAAATTCCCAGAAGCTTCAAAGTAAGAACTTTTCCTGAAAAAAAATCCTTCCAGATTTTTTTAAATAATTTTTTTACTGCAGTGCTAGACATTTCACTAAGTTGACCTTGGAAGTGAGACAAGTATTTGACTGAACAGTGCTGCGAAATAAAGGGGACACCACCTGCATGCATTTTTATCAAAGCAGCCTTTAAACAGATGCTCACGCAGCAAAGTTATCTCACTTTATTATTATTATTATTATTATTGTTATTAATAATGATAATGATAATAATAATATATTTTATTTAAAAGTGCCTTTCAGGCCACCCAATGACACTTTACAATAGAAACAGAAAAATAAAAAAACAGTGCAATACAATGTAGAACAAAATACAAAAAATGAAAAAAGAAAACAAAACGGAACAATGTAGGAGAAATTATGGTATACGAAGAAACATTGAATTACAGAGAATATGCAGTATTGACTGTATTGCTTTAACTGTGTCCTTCTTTCAACATTTTCCTTTGACAGGGAATGTTTAAAATAATAATTACACACATGCACGCGCACACAACTCCTTTCTGTATATTCCAGTGATTTATGTCTCCTGTATGTTCATGTTCATGCCTGTACTCAGTGCTGGGGTGTTGCCCTGCTCACCAGTCATTGGTCGACACACGTCACAGCTACAGTAGCATCCTGTTTTTACACAAACAACTGTTTATCAAGAGGCAGAAAACACTATAAAAGACACATTTGAACATGAAGTGAATTGTTTCTTTAGTTCTGTTTGTTTTGGCCAAAATAATTTATATGGGGGTAGATTTGTGTTTTTATTATTCAATTAAAAATCAAAGAAAAAAAGTGGTCAAATGCATTTTCTTTGATTGAAAATATTTATTTTTGATTGAAGTGATTTTTCTTTTGATTGAAAAATTAATTTTGAATCATTACAAACATAATTGAAATATTTGACACTAAAGGATTATTTGTACGTCTCTTCTGCAGTACTGATGGTGGCCATTAGGAGTCGCAGCACACTTCATTGAAATTAGTTAAAGTTGCTCTGTCACAACAAAGCTCATCAGACTGATTTGGATAAACTAACAGAAATTGTCTGTCTGTCTGTCTGTCCGTCTATCTGTGATCACAGGGGAAATCTTAATGCATGGCTTCATATGTAGTGCTTGGAATAATGTGTTTCAACCAGGTTTTACATGTATGTGGGTTTATGAGAGAATATTTCTCACTTAAATGCACAAAAATATGCTTCAATATTCAGCTTCAGTAACCCTAATTCATCTATATCTCTACTTTAATTCATTTTAGGTTCATATTTTTGGACAATGAACCGAGAAAATCTGTTTGACATAAATTAATTTGATTTGACAGTAGGTTTTAGTTCACACTGAAGCTGCTGTCTCATCACACATGGTGCAATCTGGTTGTTTTGTTGTTATTTTTTGAAACTCTTAAACTGATCTCACTGGTTTTTGACCGATTTCAAACTGGCTATACCGGTCTGTGTGTTCTTGCTCATTTTAGAATGTTGTCTAGAACTTTTACATTGAATTTTAAAAACAGGTTCTTTAGTTTATTAACTTGCGTTGGCACAATCGATTTCTTTTTCAATGTTTTGACCCCTTTTACCTGTTCCTGTCCTGTTGCGTCTACTGTTGGGACTGGGACTTGTTTCCAACTGATTCTAAAAAAAATAATAATTTCTTTAAAAAATATTTTTTCATCATTTGTTATTTAGATTTTGGTTTATTAATTTGTATTTCTTTTTGCAGAGTTGTCTTTGCACAATACACTGTGATACAATTACACTTATGCATGCATACATACATACATACATGCATGCATAAGTGTGCACACACACCTCACACACCAGGGTTGGGGTCAGTTATAATTGTAATTGTGTAATTGATAATTATTTACAATTATGGTGTAATGATAATTGTAACTGTAATTGAAACAATCTGTTTCTGTTGTTATCATAATTAAAATATAATTTAGTTTAGATAATTGACGTTGTAATTGTAATTCTATGGACATTTCTATGGAATTTCGTGCAAATTTTACAGAAACTGTTCATTACAATTGAATTAAATGCAAAACTGGGGAACCATCTTACAGTTCTATGGCGTACACATACTTAGTAAATAATTATTAGAATGTGTTTCATATGAACTTTTCCCACTACCTGTCAGTTCTCTTCAGGATCATTTTACCATTAAAAAAATGTTCATGTATAAAGAAGTCCAAGAATGTAACCAAGAGATGAAAAACAAATTGTATGATAGATAATATTCTTTAGTGTATTTTACAGCTGATTTAAGACATGGGTCAAACCTGACCTGTTATCATAAGAGATGCTAACAGAAAGCTAACAGAAGAGGAAGGTTACATAGTATGCGCTTATTTATTAAAGGCTCTGTAATTGTGATTCATTGTAATTGAACTTTAGTAATTGAGAACATAATTGTAATTGACTTTCAGGGGGAAAATAATAATTGTAATTTTAGTTATAATCGGAAGCAATGCTGGTCACTGTAATCATAATTGAGTCGTAATTGAACATGGATAATTGAAGATGTAATTGTGATTGAAAAATGTAGATGACCCCATCCCTTCCACACACACGCTCTCTTTTTATTAGCCTCGGCCGAAGGGTGTTGTCATCAGTTCGTCGTCCGTCTGTCTGTTTATGTGTATAGAATGATGTAGGTCTTTTAATGCAATACCCACAAACCATTCTCACACCAAAACATTGGTACTAATGGGGGGATTCCAGGTAAAGAAAAAAAATTCTGGTCGGTTGATTTTTGGTGAAAAAAACAGCCTTTTTGATGATTTTGAATTATTTTTTTTGTTGTGGACTGATTTTAAAGAAGGAAAGGATCATTGATACCTTGCTGTAAGGTCACATTCACTCAGGGCTTTAGATTAGTGCTAAAATCTGATCTGATAATTCTTGTTGAAAAAATTGCATTTTTTTTTTTTTTTTACAAGTTTATTTTGACTCTGATATTTTATGTACGTGTAAATCTGAATTCATAACCCAGCAACAATTCATGCATCAAAGCATTGGTACTATTATGGAGATTCTAAGTAATGAAGAAAATTTTCCAGTCTGGCAATTTTTGGTGAAAAAACAGCGTTTTTGATGATTTTGAAAAAAGCTTTGTCGTGGACTGATTTTAAAGAAGGAAAGGAGGTGGACCAGTGATACCTTGCTGTTAGGTGACATTCACTCAGGGCTCTTGATTAGTGGCAACATTTTTATCTTTGTATTTGTCACAGAAACTACTACGTAATAAAATTCTATGCATAAACGGGTGAGTAATCATATTTAATAATGTTTTATACCCCTACCGGTATTAGAAATGTAATGGATGAACTATGAATTCACTAAAGTGCTTAGCTTGGTCACAATAAATCAATGTAAATCATTTTTCGTGACAGTTAATATTTTGAGGATTCTTCAAATTGAATTCCCTCAGATTGTTTCCAGACTAAACTGTGTGAAACACAATGAGGCCTCCTCCCCGTGCAGGTTAGGAGGTATCACCCAGTGGACCCTCGACAGCTCTGACCCAATGCAGTGGGCTGGATCAACAATAACACAACAGACCCCCCCAAATAATACCCTTGAGCCTAGAATAGTTGCCCAGCCCCGCCAGCCTGGCTGCACACAGCATGTGAATGTGACATGTGTTTCTCATTTGTGCACACAAACACTCACACACCCTGCAAACCTAGCAGCGTCACCCAGCCTCAGATCCATATTGATTGTTCCACCAGAAAGCTGGTGGAGTTAGTTTGAGGTTGTGCTGCAAAACTTCAGTGATTTACCAGCCGGTGAAAAAAGCAGCATTGGAGGTTCAGGCTCATGTCTGTTTCCTTTGTTTAACTTTAGAGGTGCCAATGATTTAAAACGTAATGCAGTGTTTTTCTAAACCACCAACCTGTGGACTATATGCCCTTTGCAGGTAATCATAAGCTGTCCTAATGACACTTAAACAGCTTTTTTTTTCTTTTGTCAGCTTTAGTGACAACTTCTCTTCCTCTCTGCCTTTTTCTAGTATGTGCTTTGTCTAGTTTTTTAGCAAACAGGGACCTCTGCTGGAGAACAGCTTTAAGTTACTGATGTGTATTCTGTCTGCTGCCATCCTCTGTTCTACATGTTGTTCTGCAGCCAGCCCAGGCTCTAAAGCAGGGGTGTCAAACTCATTTTAGTCCAGGGGCTAAATACAAAGCAGTTTATCTAAATGTAATCATTATTGTGCTCTCGTTTGCACTTCCACATACACTACCGGTTAAAAGTTTTAGAACATCACACTTTTTCCAGTTTTTTACTGAAAATTATTCAGTTTATTGCGTCATTGTACTCTGAAATGAAAGCATAGAACAAATAAGCAATTTCAGTTAAAAAAGAAATGATGGAATCCACAAACAATACTGTTCACCTGATGCTCATGAGGGTCTGGTACCACAGTGTGTTCCAACACTGCTTTTATACAGACAGAGGGGGTTGGAAGTACCCAAGAACAGTTGGAACACCTGTAGGGATTAGTAGCACCAGCTTTCAAGGCTGATTCAACCTTCATTGCTGCAGAACAGCTTTAAATTGTTAACCCACTTCGTGTTCCCTGAAAAATGCCTATTTATACAATTCTGAAATGTACATTTTTTTTCAGTTTTGGGTAACCAAACCTTTTTTTTTAACCTCTGGCTGTTCAGTACTTACCTTTGTATTATTTCAAGCTATTCATTGAACTTGCACGACTTGAATTGCAATAAATAACTGGAAAAATTTGGGTGTTCTAAAACTTTTGACTGGTAGTGTTTTAATAAATGTTAAAATATGTATGGATATATCAAAGCAATAAGTGGCAGCTATCAGTCCCTGTGGGATCTTCACTTTCAATTTATTTGATTTTTCAACCATTTTGTGGAATGTTTTGAAGAAAATCACAGGATTTGTGAAAAATTAAGGAGAGTCATTTTAACAATTTAAGATTAAAAATGACTTTCAGCATGTGATATAAGTATAGGGTGGAATTGTGAGCCCTGCAAATGCTTTGGAGTTTCATTGCATTTGTGTGTTAATTTGGAGATATCTACAACTGAAATAGTTGGTAATTTACACAAGGATTCATGAGATCTCTGACCTTTTTGCTTTCTCTTAGGGGCCGAATTAGATGCTCTAAAGGGCCCAAATTTGGCACCCGGACCTTGAGTTTGACATATGCTCTAAAGCTGTGGTTCCCAACCTTTTTCAGATAATGACCCCATTATTATATCACACATTTCTGGTGACCCCCAGAAACTTTTTGTTATTAGTTCATTAGTTTTTGATCATGTTTGTTATGCTGTTTTACAAATACAGATCAGCCAGAATTAGAGCACGAAGTGACAAAATGCACAAGCTCAGATGTTTTTTTTTTAAAACTACATTTATATTGAGAAAGTGAAAGTATAGAATACAGTTAGAAATATAATTTTAATCAGTAATTTTTGTAATCAATTACTAGACATTTCAGGTGACCCCATTTTAATTCCACCACCCCAAGGTTGTAAAACATTGCTCTAAATAACCCACGACGCAGCGTTACACACCAGAGGTTGCCAGTCCAACACCAGACTTACACTATTGCATTTCTTACACTTACTTTAGACACATCTCAAACAAATGTTTTTGGCTGTGAGTAGAAAACAAAATACTTTGGGAAAACCCACTCACGCTTGTGGAAACTCCTCACTGGGAGGCTGCATTCAAACATCAGACCTTATCACTGAGAGGCAACATCGCTACCATGTGTAACTCCAAACATTTTGATATCTCTTTGAAATTAGGATCAATGTGGTAAATGCTCACTTAATCCATCTAAAGTGAAATAATGATGAATTATTTAAGAAGATAAAATGGTCACTGATGGAGAAAACATGATTGGCTACAACAACAGGTTGTTATTCCTAGAGTCAAGGGAAAGAAAGAAAAGAAGAACCACCACACAAACACATTAAACATAAAAGGAATAGAAGGATTGTAAAAAAACAAAAACAAAATCATTGACCTAAACTCATCATTACTAACAGCAGTAGGCTGTGGAAATCTTTATTCCATTATCGTTGCTTAGTGTTGTAAATCCTTTTCCATCACTTTACACAAAGTACATATAAGCACACATCTGAAAAAAGTGTGAAAACGTGTTTTTTGTCTTTGTGTGATGCTTATTGAGCAGTGGAAACTAGAGCCACAGTGACGTGAAAGGTCTGTTTTAAATAATGATGTTTAGTGTTCTCTGCTGCTGCTGCTGCTGCTGCTGTGGTCTTTCATTGCATCATAATTAGACTGATACTTCATGACTTTGCTGTATCAGTGCCCACACAGACACACACACACTATGGCATTCCCCACTCACAGCTTACTCCCATTAGCAGGGGTGACGTTGGCATCAGAGCTGGCTGCCAGCTGCTCCGTGGAAGTCATTTGGTCGTTGGTTTCAGTTACAAAGCGGCTTTACAAACACCTCATTCACAGCAAATCTCCACCCTGACTTCTGCTGTTAATTCCAACATCACTGCATGTTAAAGGAACGCACGAGGGCCATTCTGCTTGAGATGTGCAAACGTCATTCTGATTTAGTTAAACCTTTAATAATACCAGTTTTCCCTTAAACGCTCTTCCGGTGGCATCACACCGTATAGAAAAGGTATAGACTCAACATTTTAAATAGTTTTATTTGTTTAATTATTGTTCAATGTACAGATTTATGAGAAATGTGTCCATTAATTATAGAAAAAGACCTCATGGTAGAGGAAATCCTGCGTAATTGTGTTTAAATAGTGATGCTTGTCGTCATGTGGATTCAGGCTGCAGATGTTGAGGGTTCCTCTGTAAGTTTTATGGCTTGTATTTGCATTTGTAAAAAAGGTCTTTGAAGGCTTTTAGTATATGCAGTATCTATAAAGTGTGACGCAAATGGGATTAGTTCCTTTATTATGAACAGCCATCTTGTGACTACATTCACCACGCCCCTGGATCATGTTTATGAATGAGGATGTTTGTGTTGGCTCAGAGTGAACATTGTGTCCTTTTAGTAACTCTAGTCCATTTTGAAACTAGTACTCCAGTTTTTTTTTTTCTCCTTATCACTTTTTTTTACATGACTTAAACTAGAGTGAGTGCAAACAAAAGTAGTTTA
Source organism: Gouania willdenowi (assembly GCF_900634775.1). Taxonomy (NCBI): domain Eukaryota; kingdom Metazoa; phylum Chordata; class Actinopteri; order Blenniiformes; family Gobiesocidae; genus Gouania; species Gouania willdenowi. The sequence goes on from NC_041047.1 coordinate 12,505,467, forward strand.
CAATAATAAATATACTGTATATATTTTAAAAAGATAGCTCTAACCTTTGATTTCATGAGTAAGAGCATTTTTGTTTTGCTCGTAATATAAACAACAAATGTCTGGTGGTTGTAATGTTATGGCTGATATAAATGTAACTTGTGAGGAACCATTTTGAATAAACATTTAGGTTAAATGTGCAGCATTGCATGTAAAGTGATGGAGGAGCCATTCATGACAATTGTTTAGAAAGCTGGACGATGAGCTTTTTACGTGCACGTGTTTCCTGATGTTACTGAATATTTCCAGAACTAAACACTGGTGTGCTCCCAGATCAGCACCTTCAGCTGACACTAAAGATTTAGGCTGTTATCTGCAATCTGTGCAAGATTTTACGCAATTTTTGATCTGGTAAAAATGTAATGGGTGTAATTAGCCTCAATCGCTGCAAATGGAGACGAGAGGGAGACCTTTTTTTTTTTTTTTTTTTTTAAGTCTCCTGCAGTGTTGGGGTCAATTACCGTACATTTTTCAATTACAAACACGTCTGAAAGTCAATTACAATTACATCCTCAATTACTAAAGTTCAATTACATTAATTGAGCCTTTCATAAACAACCCCATGAAACTTATCCTTCCTCTTGTGTTAGCTTTCTGTTAGCACCTCTAATGATAACGGATTGGTTTTGATCCATCTCTTAAATCAGCTGTAAAATACACTAAAAAATATTATCTATCATTCAATTTGTTTCTCATCTCTTGGTTACCTTGTAAAGCTTCCTTATCATGAAAATATTTATATTTTTGGTGTGGGTGTCTGAGCTTTTTGTGTCAGTATACCTCTAGAATTAAATATTTTGTAAAAAAAAAAAAAAAAAAAATTGTAAAATGATTGTGGGAAAACTTGATATGAAATATATCTTAATAATTAACTACATGTGTGTAAGCCATAGAACTGTAACATGGTTCCCCAGTTTTGCGCTTAACTAAATTGTAAATGACTATTCAAATTCCAATTACAAAGTCAATTATCTGAACTCAGTTACGATCCAATTAAGGTTACAACAGCAACAGATCCTTTTCAATTACAATTACAATTATAATTATGTCATAATTGTAATTTATTATCAATTGCAATTATAATTGACCCCAACCCTGGCCTCCTGGATAGTATTTGATGGTAACTTGAGTTCAAGCATCAGTACACTTTGAAAACAAACCTCTACATCACCACATCTGGTTCTTTACTCGCTTCATCACCAGTGTGTCTGCCAACACGTCCGACTCAGCCTCTGACCGAGTCTCTGAAAAGACAAATATTTGTATGTGATTTCGACAGCTGTGAGCCCAGGAACTGGTGAGCTCATCAGATCCAAGTTCATCACTCAGTGTGGTGGTGGGTGGTGAGTCACAACTGGTGCTGCTGGGCCGTTCCACAGACAGTGGGATTACTCAGTGTTACCCTGCCCTTACCCACAGGTACATGATTGATTAATGGAAGAGGACGCTTTCCTTATTTTATTCTTATAGTCGGAAGATCCTCTAATAGTTTTGCTGTATTTGAACCCATAATGATTTCATGACTTCAAATGTGTGCATAAATAGTGTCTAACTCAGTGGTTCCCAACCTTTTTTGGATCGTGACCCCATTTTCATATCACAAAGTTCTGGCGACCTCAGAGACTTGAAAAAAAACAAAAAAACATTACTTTTTTATTGTGTTTGTGATATTGTGTTACGAGTAGCACTACTATAGAGATGCGCCAGCTCAGATATTTTTATACTGTTTTATTGATGTTGTTTTTTTTACTAGATTTATATTTGAGGAAGTGAAAGTGTATACAATACAGTTAATTTAGATTGTGTGTAGTGTTTTTAATTTGAAAAAGAATGTTAATTAAAAAACATTCAAAAGAATTTTATATATATATATTATATTATTATTCAATTATTTAATGACTATTTAATTATTTCATTGTATTTAACTATATTTATATGTGAGGAAGTGAAAGTATAGAATAATTTTTTTAGATTGTGTGTGGTGTTCTTTTTTTTTAAAAAAAAAGAATAATAATCTAAAATATTACAAAAATATAATTTTAATCAAAATTTTTATATTTTTAATCATTTAGTAGACATTTCAGGTGACCTCATTTGAATACTAGGGCAACTCCATATGGGGTCACGACCCCAAGGTTGAAAAATACTGATCTAACAATTAAAAATGTGACACGGGACAAATTTTTCACTCAATCTTTTAACAGGTTTTTTGCTAAATAGTATAGATAATCACTGTTTCTGCTTCCCCTTCTCATTTGTCATAAAGTTATGGCACATTTGTCTCCACAACGTGTAAAAAGCATTACATACATTACTAATCTCTTATTGATTTTTGTCACTGTGACGTTACACCGAGTGCATAAAAGTCATGTTACCGAAAGATCGAGCAATTATCCTGTAAGTATGATGCAACCCCTGCAATCAAAGAGTCAGCACACATGCATATGGTTCATGACTTTTTAAAGCCTCAGTGGTGTGTGTGCCTGGAAGGAGGAGACACACAGAACCATACAGAGGCAGAGGGAGGGAGTGAGGGAGGAGTGTCTCCAGATAGAGGGAGAGTTTAGCTCTGAACTCCTACATGTGGGTTTGAGAGCAGCTCCTTCATGCTGTGTTCACCATGTGGTTTACAGCAAGAAGCTGGAGCACGCTGTGGAGGAAATGAATCAGTGAAGATCCCTCTGTGAGGGTCCCTTTTTTTTCACACTGACCTGGAGTCATGCTGCGAACACACACGGTGGACTTTCCCCCGTCTGTCCGAGCATCAGGGGAAATCTGGAGCAGCGCGAAGGGAGAGGAGAGCGCCAACAGAAGCTGAGGAGCAAGAGGACACCTGGAGGAGGAAGAGGAGGATTTGTGGAGGAAAGAAGCTGCAAAACAAGACGAAGAAGACGCACGTCTGCAAACATGAGTTTGCCCACAAACGGCGTGTACCTGAATCCCTCTTTCCAGGAGCGCCACTTTAAGATGTGGAACGGAAACATCTGCGGCTCACCCTGCGCCGTCAACAGGCCCATCGACATCGTTCAGAGACGAAGGCGGTAGGCCAGATGTGGTTTCATTCCAGATGTTGTCGTAAAATCACATCGTGTTTCGAAGTAAACTTCAGATCAACTTTAGCCTTTTCAAAAAAATGATAATTACTGTAACTTTAGGAATTTAGTTTGTGTGGATGAATTCCTGAAAAATGGTACACCTTATATCTGGTTTTACGAGTAAAACAAGTACGTTCAGACATGCTAGAGGATATGTAACGATGTTCCAATGCATCACCAACCGTAATATATATAGTTACTTACATTTCCACAGTTTGTAACGGAAAAAATATATAATCCTGGATTGACGATTTATCCAATTCAAGACTTTTCTGTATTTTTTATTTTTCACAGTTATTGTTTTTGGTCTATATTACCGACATGAATCCTGAGGCGAAATGTCCCCGTCATCTCAGAATTGAAGAGCAAGGACAGCTTGAATATTGCACACACATGATTGTCTTATCGTTCTGTCTGCTCTTTCATGACGTACTGTTTTTATGTCCTGCGTCTGAGGTGCTATCGTTCTAATTCTTGATGATTCCTTTTCTTTCCCCCAAACATCTGAGTCATGAATTCTCTATTGTTGGTGAACAGCTCACCAACCGTTAAAACTTGATATATTTTGTAAGCACGTTGTTGCTGACTTTGTTTATTTATTGACCACCACAGTAAGTGATACTTCCAGAAGAACAGTCTGTAACTGGTTTCTTGAACATAACAACAACAATACATCCAAAGTAGTTATTGTTTGTATATCAATGACACATTCTCATTATACATGTAGGGTGAACAAATGTGCAGGAAGTTTGTGGCCCTATTATTAAGTCTTTGACAATGGAAGCCAACATTGTCAATTAGTATTTTTCAAAGTTCTGTGAAGTCGCGTTGTCATGTTTTAGGAGAGGAACCGACACAAACTAAACAGAATATTCTGAACCGAGTGGTTAAGCTGATGAGGATAAGGAAACCTTTACCATTTTTAGACAGCTAGTAAAACATTATAGCTAACCCATCTTCATACGTTTGTCATACGAACCTTCTGGAAAGTCGTATGACTGAATTGATTCAGTAGGACAGCGAGGTCAATCAAAGTTACCCACATAATGTTACTCATTGTTTGAAAAAAAAAAAGCCTGCCAAGGGAGATTGTTAACGAATGTGCTGGATATATTTATAGGCCTATAATGATTCAGCCACATGTGTGTTAAGTAAAAAAGCACAACTATGTATAATGGTTTATTCCTCCTAAATCTGTTGAACAGGTGGACAGCTCCATCATTCTAAAGATTTACATCAGCATTTGGCAGACAGACCTACATTTGGGGCCTGTGCATGTAATTATCCTTCTAGGGTGCAAAGATTTGATTCCCATCTCAGAGGGGAATTGGCTGTGTGCGTAAAAAGAGACTTGATTGATGTTAACTTTTCTTCAGTCGCTGAGTTTTTGCAGCTGCTTGACTACACACAAATCCTATTTTTTTCCCCCCTAAACATTGTTTTTCCACCATGATTTAGTTAGCAGACTAAGCAGACACAGTGATGGCCATCAGGTGCAATATTATTGTTAATTCTAGTGTTTTTAAGGCTTTAGTGACCCACAGTGCATCCTAATCCAAACCTTTTCTGTTGTGCCCCCCTTTGAAAAATGAAACAATTTCTCCCCCATCGCCACCGAATTTTAACAAAATTGTTAAAACTTAAATTTTTGCGCAGGATTTTTATGCCAGAGAAAACACAGATGCACAACTAGACCGTGGAAGGCTAAAGGTTCATTCCTCTACCTTCTAATGACAAAATAAACTGGAACAAAAAAAAGCACAAATAAAAGTTCTAACCAAACACTGGAAATCTGTTCAGTTCTGGTAAAGATCCTGCTGTCAGAGTGTGGGTAGGGCAGGTCGGAGGTCAAGAGGAAGCATTTAGGATCAAAAGTGTCTTACCATGGTCTTAAATCTGAAAACAAACTGCTGTGAATCCTCACACAGCCTCAAAGGCACACTTAACTTCTCTGAGCTCTTTAAAGAAGCATCATTATTTTTGGTCCAGCTCGACTAATTTCACTCTTTCAGGTGTTCCATGTCCCTCAGGACCTCCTTGTGGTCTCTATGAAGATTATTGCATCTTGAGAACTTTGCACTTGAGCTCAGTGGTTTTGTTTTTACAGCTTTTTTTTTTCGGTTTTTGAAGAGTCCCAACTTTTATCCCCAGGACTTCCTGAGGATATTGGCGCTATTTGGTACATTTTTGCATTCATTTAAAAACACAACCTGTTTTGAACTGATTCAGAATGTATCACATTTTTATCTAAGTTTGGGCTGTTGTACCAGGATTGTTATTAGCAGCCTATGAACCTTTAACTGGTCTCAAACCTAACTTGCATCATCTGGACAGTCCTCGTCTATACTATACAACTTCTTGTTCTGCCGATTAAGATTGTTGGGGTTTTTTGTACAGCCTTAGAGTGACAAATTTTTGTGTTGGATGTACTTCTTTTCTTTTTACCTGTTTAACATTGTGTCATAAAGGCTCTCACTCTTGTTAATAAAGGTATTTATTTGTTTATTAATGGCACTGATGGCCTTTATGTCACAGAGAAGATGTTGGTGAAATTCCCTCAGGCTTTTAAAGTAGTATAAGGATGCATAAACTCAGACGTGTGGACAAGTTACATGACTTGGACTTGACTTGACAAAATAACTTGGACTTGCAACTCGACTAAGACTTGAAAACAAATAACTCATGACTTAACTCAGACTTGAGCCTGTTGACTCAGGAAGACTTCACTTCCTACTCTCCAATGACTAAATATTTTATAAAATACAATTGTTATTAATGATCAACACGTTTGCTCAAACATCTGCAGTAAGCCACTCTGCCATTCAAAGGCAAACAGGACTTTGATTGACAAGTTCACCTTTAAACAACCTGACAGCCAATCAGGAACTAGTAGAAAAAAAATCAATCCAAAAGTGATATCCTTTGGATTTAAAGATTATACCGTAATTAATAATTGTTTCAGAAAAATGGAACCTTGTTCTACTTCCCTGTATGAATATTGTTTATTTGGTTATCAGAGGAATTGTGAAAATTTAAAAAAATTAAGAAGATGCTGGATTGATTTGTTTATAAAAGCATTATATCAGATTATCTCACTATTATTTGACAAATATGTACTCTGTTCAAGTAGTTCATTGTTTGTATCAGTTGAATAAACTTGATTTGTAAAATGGCACTAGTTGTGGTACACTATGTACACATTTTATTTATTTTAATGTATTACATACTCACAACTTGTTAAGACTTGTAAATTAAAGTTGAAGACTTTTGACTTGACTCTTGACTTTAGTGACATGACTTGAGACTTGAGAAGCAGTGTGTAAACTATCCAGTTTATCAGTAGGCGTCAATACACTGTGATGATTGAAGTCACTTATAGTCAGCTGATATCTACAAGATCCATCGTAGAGAGGGCTGAACTATCATCGCTCTTATAATAATTGTGATTAATCCGGACACTCTTAGTATACTTAAAAGTGTTATTTTTTTGTTCACCTTGTTGTTTATTTAATTGCTTCTGTGTTTTTGTTATTTGAATTCAAAGCTTTTTTTGACACTGTGATTTATGACTTGTTATGATGTGCTTGATACGTGTTGTATAAATACTGGACCTCTTAGCAGCATCAATACTTTCTACATTTTTTGGTTTCGGTTGACTGACATATCAGGAACTCACCCACCACCCCCGTCAACACCCCCCACCCCCACAATTCACAAAACAGTTACAGATCGTGGCCCAACCCTCGGGGGCCTCAGCCCGTGTCAACATGTGGAGACGTGACGCACAGCTTGTTCAGGATGAGGTCACAGGTCGTTTAATGTTGCAACACAACGTAAAGACGGAGTGAAGTTAGTTCAGGCTTGTCTCTGTAGCTCTTCTGTGTGAGTGTGAGTCAGTTTTGAGGTCAGCGCCGTCATGACACTTACTCGCCCATAAGAGCAGCTCTGTTGGGTCTTTGTCCCTCTTTCCTGCCCCTCATGTGTCATTTATAACCATATTAGAATCTTTTTTTTTTTAAGTTTTGAACATAAGCCAGCAAGCCTGAAAAAAGGAACAAGCGGGTTAGAAAATGGATGAATTTAATGGATGGACATAAGGTCAACTCCTTCACTGAACAAACTGGGCAAACCATCTCTCCCTTTGCATCTTCCTGCCTGTCAGTTTTGGGAAAAAGGTTGGAAAATAATAAATAATTATAATTTTGATATGTAAGTATGTGACCACCATAATGGCTTTATTTTTAATTATTTGATAGCTATTCAGTACGTTCACTATAGGATCAAATCAACTTTTAAACACCCTTGTTGATATTTTGATGAAAACCTAAAGATTAAACGATACAGGCCAGGTGTTGGTAAAATTATACTTATTTTATCAATGCATTGCATGATTAAAATACATCACAGATAGATTTAGTGTAGTGGCCTAACTACTGTCACTATAGTTGGAAGTTTTCTGTGACAAATTTTGACCTGAGGTGACGACTGACGTGGAACATTGACGTTTCAATGGCTGTTCTTTGGACTTGATCCCAAATCATTTTCCATTCTCATGTAACACCTCAAACCAAACGAACCGCAGTTTTCCTCAGGGCCAAGTTTTTCTACTTTATTCTCGACAGCGAATTCCCCCCAGCGTCCAAGTGCTCAGTCAGCTGCTTTAGTTTAGCAGGTTTCATTGCTTCCTTTGTGTTCTTGTATCACATTTTGGGGGAAAAACCAAACTGCAGCGAGCGAAGCGCTGGTCTGGGGATAATTGCAGGCCTGCTCACCGGTCGATGGGCATCGTATTCATGAAACCTCAACTGACGTCAGCAGACAAGTGGGACTTTCTGTCACTACGTGTGTGTGTGTGCGCTTATGTGTTTATTGAGGACTATCACAACTAAAAAACAAACTGAATGTCGTCATGACATCTGTAGGACTTCTGGACTGGAGATCAACCCACGGATAGACATCTTAAAAAGCTGCTGTATTACACTTCATTCTCACAGGATTAGACAAGAGTTGCATTTCATGGACTTCCAATGAGGGACCATATGCATCATGCTCCTGCATTAGGGGTCAAAGGTGTTCTTACTTACCTGCATAGACCTCAGGGCTCCGCCTACGCAGTCGGAGGCCAGGTAGGAAACTGGGCCGAGGAGACTTTTAATGACTTTTTTTGTTTTGGAAAAACCCGCATGGCAGTTGGTGAAAAGATGCTGTGTGATGTTTAGACTAATATGTAGTCTAAACAAACTGATGTTGGAGAAATTGTCCTGTCATTACTTTTGGCTCCGTTAGGAAACCACCAAATTATTCCACTAACAATTTAAAAAGAGATTTATTGAGCTACATGTGAGTAAACTCCACAGATATAAATTGTGAGGAACAATTTATCTTAAAATGTAAACTAACTAACTTGGCCTAAGGCAGTGGTTCCCAACCTTTTTTTTGTTGTGACCCCATTTTTTTTTTTATTACAAACTGCTGTTGATCCCAAAGATATTTTTTTTTTTCTCTCAAATTAGTTTTTTGATCATGTTTGCCATACTGTGTTACAAATACAGAGTTGCCAGTATTAGAGCACAAAGTGACAATATGTGCCAACTCATATATTTTTATACTGTATTTTATTTGAACTATCGTACATTTATTGTTGAGAATGTGAAAGTATAGAATACAGTTGTTTGAGATTATGTATGGGGTTCTAATTTGAAAAAGAAGAATTATTATTTATGCTCTTTGAGTTTTATGCTTTTTCCTGCACTGCATATCTGTTTCTGTGATATTATGTATTGTTTTTTTTAACTGTGCACATTAGATAGATAAAAATGACAAATAAATGCAGTTTTAAAAAAATTCAAAAATACAATTACATTTCAATATTACTAGATGTTTCAGGTGAACCCATTGTAATTCCAGGCAACCCCACATGGGGTTAAGGCATCTGTAAAAATGAAGAGATGGATGTCTATTTTATTTCAAGCTATGAAAATGAAATAATTTCATTAGCAATTGTATATTTTATAATGCAGTTCCCAGTTTTATAATTTTTATTTATTTTATTGTGTATTATTTTATTTCCTTACGTATACAATATACTTGCAGATCTGAGAATAATGAAATAAATGTTTTATACCATGTGCCAGTTAAATCTTTTCTTTCATATTCAAACTACTGAGCTAATTCAATGTTAATCAAGGACAGAACTTTTGAATATTTATCTAAAATGATGTGGATAAGCCTTTTATGAAAGTATTTCTGATACGTTTGTTTGTTATGACAGGTAAAAAGTCATTTTATTCTATTTCTAGTTGAAATCATTATTTATTCCTGCTAGTAATTTTAAGTGTGTGCGATTCTGAGCTCTTTATTTTAAGAGAGCCATCGTGAGTATCATTGTCTGCATCTCGTCGTGTCCAGCTGATCAGTGACCTGATTGGCTGTTGCTGGGTCGTCCTTGGCTAATTGGAAGAGGAAGTGCCATGTTCTTCCCTCACGGACAGACTCAATCACTGTATCCCAAAAGGCGCCAATTAGTGTTGTTTGAACATGATTAGAGAAGCGTGCTGCATGGCCTGTTGCTGGGCAAAGGTGGAGTGTGTGTCTGTGTCTCTTCGTTTTGTGTCCGTGTGTGTGTGTGTCCGTGTGTATGTCCGTGCCTCTTACCAGTTTGTCCGCTTGCAAACCAGTGTGATGCAAGTCCCTTCGATTTTTGAGGTCGATGCTGGAGCCAAATTTGGATCTCCACTGCAGTGAGGCTATAATCGCACGCTGCTGCCCTTGCAGTGTGTGTGTGTTGGGTTGGTTCTGGCCCCATGTGTTACCCTCCTAACCAATTTCTAATGACATTAATGCTGATCGGCCCCTGTATGGATTTTTGCCTGGCTGGATGGATAGAGCTAATCACTGCACATAAAGCCTGCAATCGATACTGTCCCGAGGAGTAAATCAACCTTTAAGGCCCCATGTTCTCACAAAAATTAACTAGTTCACCTCCTCAGCAGCTTCACTCTCATATAGTGCCCAGTTTGTTAAACTATTGATAAAACCACCATTATTCTGCCTCAGTTTTTCCAAATATGAATTTATGTGATTTTTTTTGTGAACAACGAATAAAACAACTGAGCTAGTCTGTTACAGTAAAAGCAGAAGGAAAATGCTCAGCTACAAATATCAGATTTTTTTTTAATTCCACTTCTGAGAAAAAACAACAAAGCAAATACCTAAAGCCCAGCTATTTCCTGTACTCAAAGTCACAGGCTGCCTATCTGATGAAATGTTTTCATAAACTGTGGGAAACACAAGGCTCAAAGATAAAATCTCAGTCTATAGCTTTGAAGGGGTCAGTTTGACAGAAATAATCCTAGTAGTTATATTTTGTAGTTTGTTATGTATTGACATAAGCAGCTATGGTTAGTACTGTGTAAGAGGCACTACTTTATGTTGCGCATGTGTACAGGCGCATACGTTATGTGTACAGTGTCAGCGCACTAATGTTTGAGTTGTGATAAGGCACCTGTGCAGTAAAAGATGTTTAAAACGTTACCGGAGCTTTCGTCTATTATTTTACAAGGTTATGTAAGTGACAAACATAACATAGTTAATAATCACCCCGAAATGGAAGATGATGAAAACTTACACAGTTTTTGTGTTTACTTTGGCTTTCATAAGGTTTGTAGGCGTCTGCTTGGAGTTGCAAGAGTACAATATTTTTTTTTCTTGTATTTGGATGAGTGCCCTTACTAATTTTTTGGTGAGATGGATTGTCACTAGGAGTGTGACGATATCTCGATGCGGCGATATATCGCGATATTTTCCCGCACGATCGATTATCTATATGCTCCCGCTAAGTATCGATTTTGTTTTATTTTTTTTTATTATATTTTTTTTCAAAACCTTTTCTGCTTTTTCACTAAAATGTGCAGGTACGCACATTGTTGAAGGAACCAATATATTGTTTACTAGAATATTGCACTATAATGGTGTCACTGGTAAGAAAGACTGTATTTTTGTTTACACAAAGCACTATTGAAGATACTTATTAATTTACATTGGTATGTTGACACTTATTTACAGAAATTTTGTACTAAAATAGTGTCACTGTTCATAGGACACTTTTCCAATTTATTGTCTTTCAGAAATATAAAATAAAAATTGATATTTTTCACTTAATTTTTTTTTTCTTGTTATGTCATAGATTATTGTAGTTTGATTTCTGACCAATATATCGATAATTGCATTATTGTCATATCGTGAGATAATCGTTATCGTGAGCTTTGTATTGCGTATCGTATCGTATCGTATCGTGAGGTACCCAGAGGTTCCCAGCCCTAATTGTCACTACTGTCCACTTTCTACTGCTCTCACTCTATTGTATTGCACTACTGTAATAACTAATTGGATTCTTTGAACAAGCAGATAGTTTGATCAATCATTGCAGGCATGCTGCTCTCTGATCCCACAAGAAATGTTAGAAAATCACCTCCGAGCCTCTCCCGGCTCAGTCTGTCCTCTGCACATCACTTATTCACTGAGGCCCAGATACATTTACAACAGGCTGTGACCTGAGATAGCAACTCCAGCATGGGCTTAGAGTTTAAATTTCTAACGTACTGTAGCTAATGTTAGTTTGAATTTTCTCTGTGTTGGATTCTAAGTGGTTGAGAATTCAGGCAATATTTTTATGTAGCTCCTGTTCAATAATACATTCACAATTTGTAGATTTCATGATATTCAGCAACTTGTTTGAACAAATCCCTCACAGAAAATCCACTAATGAGGTCAACATAGACTTTAGTGTCATTTTTTTTTTCCCTTATAGAGTTGTTGATGCATTATTTTTTTCACGTTTATTTAGTTTTTTCATACAAACTTATTCACTTGTAGGTGTTTTAAATTTTTAGATAGTTTGCAAATTTTCTCTCCCACCATTGTATTTTTTTTTTGTCTCTTGCTGGACTCTGATCAGACTTCTGCTGATTTCAAAGGCTAGTGTAGCTCTGCCTGTAGGTCGGAGGTGACAGAAAAAATAATAAACACAGCAGCTGGCTTGAGTCGCTGGAACCCTCTCCCCTAGGTTATATTTAGCAAGACATGAGGCGCGCAGGGAGACGAGAAGTTGGACACAGAATCTCTGTTTGGATACTACTTCATTGTGAATGATCAACAATTAAGAGGCTTGTTTTTGAGGTGCTGAGATCCTGTAGTCCATTGCTTTTGTGTGTGCACACCTGCATGCATGTGTGCTCGCCCGTTGGTAGAGGATTTATGCATGTGTGATATGAAAACGTGGATCCAAACATTTGATCCTAATTGAGTATTTTTGCCTTTATATCATGGCTCCTTAAAGCGCTCTTTGTAATATGAATCCAAATGTAATCATTCAAGGACACTATGTATAACTTCTCCAAAGCTCAACTGAGAAATGCTTCACCTCCTACTTTTCTGAGCAGTCGATAAAGCAGAAAATATCACAATGTGACAAAATCTCAATGAGCAGCTTTGGCCATAATCAGCAGTGAGTCAGAATTGATTCTCTAGTTTTTCCTCCACAGATAAGAAAAGAATGGGTGTGTATTTGTCCTGTAAGTGTATTGAACTTCCAGCTGCAAAATGCTCCAACCTCCACCCACTCCAGGGCACATGCTAAGCATTCTTTTGATCAATTTTGAAACCTCATTTAACAAAATTATTGCATGTTTTTGGCCCGTCTTCACACATTGCGGGAGATCAAACAAGCGTCTCGAGTACAGTCATTGATCAATAAATCGTTATTATGAGATCCATAAGATATTCAAAGGAAATGCTGGCCTCCACTGGCTGTAACGACCCTCGAAAGAAGTGGTTTCCAGTCGAGTATGCAGTGAATGTAACCATGTCGAAAATAAACTGAATAAATAATAAAAAATCTTATGCAGCTTTGTTCTGCCACCTACTGACCCTGAGCAGTATTAATTGAACCATACTGTGAATAAAAATATCATTAATCCTTAACAGACTTTTGGACTGACTCAGTACATTTGGTCAGTTTTATAGTGTTACGGTAAACTTTATCGGTGTAGAGTTAGCGCTGCAGCGTTGGTTTACGTTTCAGATGAGAACCAATTCAGGTCATTCCCCGACTTGGCCCCAAAAGCTGGAAGTGTCGTCAAGAGAGAAATTAAAAGTCTTTAGTGAATTTTGACTGTAGTCCGACGTCGGTATTCAGAAACCTAAACAGTTAATTTGCTCTAATAATCTCAAGCCACATTTCTATCTTTCTTCTCTTTCAAATGTCTTTGAGATGTGTAGCACCTTCTGTTTGAATCTGCAGTCGCCTAATTTACTTTATTATACTTAACGCAAAAAATACACTTTTTTAGCCCTTAAATGCATTTTGTTGTATATTTAGAGTGCTTAGAAGTACAGAAAAAAATCAAATTAGTCTCTTCAGGTGCTCCGTTGATATCTTTATATTCTGTTTTGCTCATATTTTTCAATCTGTTTCGATTTTTCTATTCTCTATTACGTTTTTTGAACTATTACATCACAGTATTTGCAGCGGAACTGCCAAATTAGGACATCAACTCCAGGCCCAACACTTCGAGCAATCCGCCAGTTTTATTTCTCGCTTTTATTTTGTAGTCCAAGCTCAAGGATGCCGAAGTTACGAGAGGATAAGTCAAAATGTTCGGTTGTTGGATGTAGTAACCCACACGCTTCATTACACCGTCTCCCAGCATCAGAACCTTTTCAAAGTACTGGTTGAGTTTTATTTTTCACGGAAATGTACCCACATCTGTGGGTAAGGTCATTTTTGTGTGCGCGAAGCACTTCAAGGATGACTGCTTCATCAACCTCCGCCAGTATAAAGAAGGATTTGCCGAAAGACTTTGTCTGATTGAGGGTTCAATTCCTTCTATCTTTGGAGATGACGAACAGAGCACTTCGGTAAGCTGTAAATAACGCTAAAAAGTGTGATGATAAGACGTCCCTGTCATTGTTTTTAGCATTAGCAGTTGCACCGTCTTCAGACTTCATATGTTAGCGCTGTGTGCTCGTTTTAGATCCTTGATGGTATGGGTCCGACTCTGGCTCAAACATGTAAGGCTGGATGGACAAGTCTTCTGTTGTTGACATTTTGTAAATAACCTCTGAATAAAAAGTTTATGCAACGCTACATAGCCGTATCTCTTCTATCAAACTACAAAAATGGCCGAGCAGGGTGGAGTTGAACCGAGTGTCACCTGAAGAGGGGGCGGGGTATGGAGTGTCTCATTTGCATTTAAAGAGACCGCACCAAAACGAGTTGCTCTCAGAAGCACTTCAGAAAATGGGTAGAAAAGGGGCCTGTGGAGCTACAATAATGAGGAATTCAGACTCAAGCATTGCAGTTCCGCTTTATATAGACCACAACTGTATGATTTATATGTAAAAAGGAAGGATTTAAAACCATGATATGTCCCCTTTAATTGAAGTTTTATACATAAGGCTGACATTACACTGTCATTATGACATAACGCCTATCATTAGCATGAATAAGGTGTCATGAAGGCTGTCATTAAGTGTCGTTTGTTACCCTAGCCCTTCATTACCTTAACCCTTAACCCCACTAGATCCCTCCACCTAACCCAAAAAAATGCTAACATAGCTCTAAAGGTGTCATAATTCAGCGAACGACACTTAATGACACCTTATTCATGCTAATGACAGATAATGACAGCGTGATAACCTGTGTACCCTTCGTTCTTTGGTTATTCCGTTTTAAAGCCAAATCAAAATAACAGTGTGCTTATTTTGTTTTGCTGACTTAAAACCAAAACAGACATACAGAAAAATCAAAAACCAAGCGAGCAGCGTTTTTCTGTTTTAAAATTAGATTTTCTGTTTGTGTGATATTTTGATATTTACGGGGAAACTATGGACGAGAGCTTCATGTTTTAAGCTCACCACAAAGAGAGGTTTTGGTTTTAACTCAGTGAAACTAAATAACCACACCGTTTATTTGTTATTTTGATTTGGTTTTAAAACAGGATGCATGGATTCGTAATGTCAGCCTTATGTATAAAACTTCAAGTAAAGTGTTACCAAAAATCTTCTGTTGTTCTGTTCTATTGTGGTTATTCTAAATCCTAATTATCAGATGTAAAATAAAGTTCTATAGGTACTGTACACTGTTCTTTTCATCACTTGACTTTTCAGTCCGTTGAAGGACGAGGTAAAGAATAACATGTAAACGTGTAAACATTTGAGTTTGTCAATGACCCTTTGACTTGATCTTCTGGTGACCTGCTGCCCAGACTTTATTATGTTGTCACTACACAGGCTGGCACGCACACACATGCACACACACACACACACACACATTAATAGTTAAAGAGAACATCTTTAAGTCAGGTTGCTACCTGAGGAGGAACCGGGTTGTTTTTCTTCTCTGTGAACAAAATACAAAAGGTTGAACCTGTAAAGAAAAACGTCAACCTTCTTTATTCCCTGAATCCTCACCTCACGCATACATGCATGTTTTTTTTCTACACGTCACAGAACATTAATTCCCTCACCTTGCAGAAGATCCCTCTCTGTGATTATTCTAAACCAAAGCAGTCCGCCTCCCCGTCTACGGAGCGGCCCATCCTGTTTTCCTCCTCTCCTTTTCTCGCCTCCTTCCTGGTGTGAGGTTTGAGGCCCCGAAGCTTATTCCCACGCCACAAGGAAAAGAAAGAAAGAAAGAAAGCATGGGGGAACGTGTTGTGTGTGTATGTGTTTGCATTTTGACCCTTGACTCTCAGCTTGTGTCATCAGAAAAAAACATCTGGCCATGACGTTTTTCTCTTACATACGTAACAGAAAGTTCTTTTATTCCCCCAGTCTTGGTTCCCATGAGCATGAACATGGACGTGAGGACAAATGGAGCCGGTCTTTTGTTTCCCAGGCTATGGTTTTAACTTTTTGTACAAAGACTTAATTGATAAAAAAAAAAATAATAATTAAAAATGTGAAGAAAAAAGAATAACTCTGTAAGAATAGGACAGGTTTCTACTGCTACCATTTGATAAGAAACTGCTTGTGACCTTTAAGCACAGTAAAATGGTTCAATTTGGAAAACAGCCCAAGATTTGTTTTCTTGTCATATAATGTGCCTGCCATACAGCTCCCGTCTCTTGGTTTTGAGAAGAAAAAAGATTACGGTGATGAGCATACAAAACATCCTGGGAACAGACGCAAGGAGTCAGGATGTGGGTGTTAGGATGGGTGTGTTTATGTGAGAAAGGTTTACCAAAAGGGAGTTAAAGAGAGAAAAGTGAGCGGTAATGTACGTCAGAGAGAATAAGAACAATGCCACAGGCAGGCGACCCACCAAGGTCAACATTTGTGTGTGTTCTGTTTAAAAGGATATCTCTTACTCGGCTCGTGGTATATTTTGTTGTTATAAATAAATGAATGTGTATGTAGTTCAGCTATTGGTAGGAGATGGGAGTGTTTTGTTCTTTCAACGTGTTCTTTGGATGACGTGGGAATCACAAAATAGCTTTGTCAAAAAAAAAAAAAAAAAGTTTTTATAGGACTTTGTATTTTAAAGACAAACCGTGCTAAAACTGAGTATTTTGTGCAAGTCATGCTGGATGGGGATGGATGTGTGGTTGCCTTCTAGGGTTTTTCAGTACCCTATTTGACTGTATATAAAAAAAATGCATTTATTTGTTTTTATGCACTAATCATCATTAACCCACTGATAATTGATATTTGTCTTTCGATGTACAGTAAAGGTCAATTTTTTCTCAACTGGAACATTGCGACTTTGATTTTGGGCCTCTCGGAGTATGCATATTCATTCATTTTTATCCTGCAATATATAGTCCAGAAACATATTTGTTTGGGGTCCATCTGGTTGTTAAGAGCAAATTGTGACAAATTTGTAAAATATTCTACACCATTTCTTTTTTTTTTAATACTTTATTGCAATAGTTAACAAAACATTCATTGTAACAGACAACTGCCATCGAGAGTACAATGCATTTAAAAAATAAAAATAAAAAAACTAAACAAAACAAAAAAGTTTAAAAGAAATACATAATGGGAAATGGGGGATACACATCTTTTGAAGCATTTATGTAATTGTGTAGTCTACTTAGTCTACTTTTAGAGTACATTTTATTAATTTTTTGCAAGTTGTCTCTAATTTTTTACATTATTTTTTCATCATCTAAAGTTTGCTCTTCCGTTCCCAACCAAAGATTCATTTTGGGTGATATTTGTTGTTTCCAACAACACATTTTTAACATCTTTTCGGCTCCAGTGCCTAGTGCAATTACATGACTCAATCTGTCCTTAAAGTCAGGTCCTGTACAATTATTTGTAGACATGTCAGAATTCTTCTGTAATGTCGAGTTTTCTTCAGTAGTGGGAGCTGCTTCTCTACCGACGTTGTTTATAGTCACCTTGCTGCAGAAAGCTCTGGTAAACCATGGCAGATCATAACTTCCTCAATTTACCAATAACAATGAAAAAACTTATTATTTAAAATATTTATATTTAACATTTTGTATGAATGTAATTTAAATGTGTTAATTCAGCTTCATCTAACTGAGGATTTCTGCACTTGTGTGGAGGGTTATTTGGAGGGTCTGGGGAGAAAGTTTTAGATTGCGTTTGCTCTCGTATGTTAAAAAAAACAATATTCAGAGACAATTAAAGGTTAGTTTCACATGAAAACAGTTTCAATAAATATGTCTTTCCAATGGGAGTCACTGGATAAGATTTGAAATAGACTCCCTCATGAATGATTTTAATGTGAAACAGCTAATTCATCTGCACCTTATCCAGTGTGGCGGGGGCCACCTACGTAAGCACGGTCACAAGTCTCCCAATTCCCCCTTCTTTAGTCAGGTTGGTCTATTTTTAGCTTCTGACGTCACTGGCCTCCTCTGATGGAGCTTCGTCACAGCCCACCACACCAGGCCGGGGATGGGGGGGCTGGCTGGGGGTGGGGGGTTGTCATCATTGAGGTAAGCCCTGCTGCCGCAGCACCGCCTCCCTCTGCAGTGTCCCACATATCAGGTACAAGGTGCTGAGAGCATCACGGTGATGGAAGAGGGCTCCTCGTCCTCATTTCCCGCTCCCTGTCTGCCCCTGTGCACTGCCTGTTTCATTCAGCATCGATTGCATAAGAGCCATTTCATTAATCAGACTATTGCTAGAGGGAGCCTCAGCCAAAAATAGACACACAGCCACAGCCCGTGCTCTGCTTTTTATTGTTCTGACAGCAAAAGGAGGAGGAACATGCTGGTTGTGAATTGAATTTAAATTTGATTAATAATACATTTTATAAAAGCTTTTTTTTTTTTTTTAGAAAATATTCACAGGAATTTTTTGACAGGATTTAGTCCGCCAATAATGAGTTTAAATTATGTCAAACAACTTTAAAATACAACTTCCAAGTGTTCTGGATTTACTCTACGTTAGTGTTCAGCAGGTGATGTGGAAGCTACCAATTACAATTACACAGGGTGAATTCCTGCTTTTCAGTCTGTGTAGTTTTTTGTGTAAAGCTGTGTTCGAAATAAATTGGGGTAAAGGGAATCTCCTGAGTGTTGTGCAGGAGTCAGCGCATTGACCTTGTTGGGATTGTGATGATGAGATTAAAGCCACTGACTCAGAGTGAAGCTCTGTAGTAGTGGCCCAGTTTGCTCTTTACTAACATTTATTGTAATGCTTTAGAAAGATATCTCATTTCATCATTAAAATTGATCTTTAACATTAACCATTAGCCACTTTGTCAGCGAGCGTTGTTAATGTAGGTATCATGATAGTGTTTAGTTATGGGTTGCGGCTGTGCTCACGCAATCATCCCGTCTTGACGTCATACAAAGAAGAACAAAGATAAGAAGAAGTGTCAGAGTATGATTATAAAAAGCCAGGAATCACAAGGTCGCCCATTCAAAGTCAAATAATATTATGTGAATGCCATCTTGCCACTGGAGAAGCAGCATTTGCAGCACACATACCTTAAGTGTACACATATTTTATGACTTTTGTGGTCCTCAGGAGAAGGTTTGTCTCAAGAGGCTCAACGTGCATGTGGTTTTTCATTTATCATCATAGGTTATCACTACATGTGGTGCAATATTTTTGCACCACTACTATGCATGTTTTGTTCTTGCAAAGTAAATAAAAGATTAAGTTAAAGTTTATTAGTGGGAAAGAGAGGGCAATGTTACACCTGAGGAGGGGGGGGGGGGGGATACAAGGGGAAATGAGCTAGGGAGGACAGGACAAAGACGAATGAGAGCGAAGCCATTTTGGTCGTGCTGTTGGTGTAATGTGATGCTACAGATGAGTTAAATCTGCTATGCCCGTGTAGTGACATATGTAGAGAGAATATTAGGGGAAAACATCCACTGCTCAGAAACAATGAAGATATGAGTAAACAGAGGAACACATTGTTTATTTTAATAAGAAGGTTTTGTAAAATGTCATTTTGGGTGTGCGCTGTCGGGGTATCATTTCATTGTTTGTTTCTGTCTTTTGGCTTGTATGTTGCAAAGTAAAATCAATTTTTTGAAAAAGTAAAAAAAAAAATAATTAGTGAACAGAGGGAGCGAATGTATTCTTTTAAGTGTGACAGAGTTAACTCAAACCCACATACAAATAAAGTTTCAGTTTAGACTCGCTTTGTGTTGGGATACCTGAAAAAATGACATCCCCCCCCCCTCTCTCTTGCCGTAGTTTTGACGTGGAGAATGGCCTGCAGGTGGGTCGCAGTCCAGTGGACTCTCAGACTAGCCCGAGCCCCGGGGCGGCACCTGGGGTCAACGCCGCCCACAGTCAGCGTCGAGAGTCTTTCCTTTACCGCTCCGACTCTGACTTTGACGACAAAACCATGTCTCGGAACTCGTCTACGGCCAGCGATGTGTAAGTGCTGACTCTACAATTTTGATTATATTATAATTGATTGAGCCCGTTTATCAAAACTAACTTACATTTTAAAAGTGATTGTAGGTAAAAAATGAGCAACTTTAATCACTGTGTCAGCATTTAAATGAATAACAAATCTGAACATTAATACAGGAAAGAACAAAGGTTTTTATGTATTTCTGTTGTCATTTTGTGTGTTTTTGGAGTCATTTTCTATTTTATTTGTTTTGTGCTTTTTTTTTTCTTTCTTTTCAGCAATTTTGTGTATTTTTCGTGGCATTTTCCAGTATACTTTTTTTGTAATTTTGCAAGTTTATTTATTCATTTATCTGTATTTTTATGACTGTTTTGTGTATTTTTTTTGCTTACGTTTTATGTATTTTTTCCCTCATGTTTTGTGTATTTCCTTTCATTTAGTGTGTTTTGTTCACATTGGTGTGTTTTTGCAATCATGTTGTGTATTCTTGTTTTGGGGACCACACAAAATTGTGGCCACTGGGCAGCTAGCATGTTAGTTTGAAGCTTTCAGTAAATTTCTTTCTATAATATTTTTTTTCCAAGTGAAAGTGTTATTTATTGTAGTATAAAGTAGTTTATTGTAGTATAGTATATATATATGTATTTATTTTTTTAAATTTAACTCACACCCTATGATGTTTTTGCAGGCGTGTAGATGACATGATGATTGTAACTCCATTTGCACAGGTCAGTTCACATTTAGTTCATGTTTTCTTTTGTACATTAAAGTGTTGGATTGAGTATACGTTATGGAGCTGTTGTTACGGTTTTTCTTTTTTTTTGCAGTAAACTTTAACAAACATACTGCCAGCAAATGCACTGCCCTAGTATATTTGAAATAGATTCATTAAATAATAGAAAAGCTGATGCCTTGTCATAATCTGATAAAGTTTTATTTCGATCGTTAAAACATTGAGAAATGGGGTATTGTTTTCTATGTTTTTAGCAGCACATTTGGAGTTAATGATGTTCCTCTCCTCGTCCTCTTTCCATTTTTCAGATTCTTGCCAGTCTTCAAACGGTGAAAGCTAAATTTGCCTATCTGACAGGAGCACAGGATCATGTACCATCTGGGTGAGATAAAACAGCGTGATAATGTCAGATTGGCTGAGTCAGCAACTAAAGCGTCTCCACTTACAGGCGACCATCAATCAGCAGCAGCCAATCTGCCACCCTACATCCAGGTCAGCGTAACGACTTTTAAAACTCTGTGTTAAGAAATTAAATGACAGTTGTTTACAATGAAATTAAAAAAAAAAAGACAATACCATGTCACTTGAGTGTGTTTAACCCTTAACGTTTGTGTGTGTTTAGATCTCTCAGATGACGCGTACCAGCTGATGGTGAAGCAAACAATGGAGGAGATGGACTGGTGTCTGGGAAAGTTGGAAAGGATGCACACGAGGCAGTCAGTTAGTGAGATGGCATCCGACAAGGTGAGAGCATATTCTTCTCACAAACATGTGTCTACTTCATGTCATCAGCGGCATTAATGAAATGTTATCTCTACATTCTGTGCTCAAGTGTCAACAGTTTTCTAGAGTTTACACATCTGTTTCTAGTTTAAACACCTTTCTCAGCAGATGTTAAATTTAACTTGAATTTATTCTGTTGTTATTTTTTTCTATATATCTGGATAGGCTAATGTGTTATCAACAGTTGGATGTGAGAGAAGGTTTTTAAACTCTTATAGTGGCTAGATTGTTAACTGTATTTTTCCACTATAGTTTGTAAGATGTGACTGAATATCGTCTTTTTAAACTGGTGTGTATAACATGCATGTATTGTTTGCTCAGAAAGCAGTGGCAGAGTGGGAAAGGGCTAGCTGCTGCGCTTCAGTTCATTTAAGTTTAAAGTTTAAGTTTTTAAATATATTATGTATTAAATATGATTATTTTGTTGACTCTTTAGTTTGTGGATGGTATTTTTACATCATCCTAGTGGCAAATGTAGAATGTAGGTGTAACGACAGCTACAAATAATCCTTTAATTTTCATTTAAATTAGCTCACTATGTCATTTGGTATTATGACAATTGGAATAAATACAATTTAAAAAACTAAAATGGTAAAACATAAATAAATAAATATGAAAATTGTATGCATAATAATAGTAATAATAATAATAATAATAATAGTAATAATGTCAGTTGAATAGTGAGTTCATGAATGGGAACCCCTCCCCCCCCGCTTCTCTGCTTAAACCTCACCCTTCACCCAACCAGCCAATCAGATCACTGTTTTCCACCAAACCCCTCATGTCTGAGGATTGTGATTGGACAGGAAGGGGGAGACAGGGAGACTGCACTCTGGATGGGGGGAGACGGGGGCTCCTTCCCTCATTATGCCTCTCATTGACAGTGTGACAGTAGATGAATGAGAAACTGCAGCCAAAGCTCTTCTCTCTTAATGCTGGATGACAACTCCAGATGGACCCCCACCCCAACCCACCTCCACATGCCCCCCCCCACCACTCACACTCACACACACACACACGCACCCTATCGTCTCAAGGAGAGAGAAAGAGAAGCAGAGACGGTGGGAACTTTATTTTCCAAAAGGACCTTCTCATGTTTAAAAGCTGGGGTATTGCAGCAGACCTTTATACGAGCGGAGGAGGATTATAGCTTTCTGTAAGGGCAACATGCTGGAGCTGGAGCTGGCATGCCTGCGGTGGGGCTCCTGGTTTGTCTGTACAGGAGACTCAGACAGGTGAGCAACGGGGTGTGCTGCTGCTTCCTTCACTTGTTCACAATGAGCTGTGTTGATCAGCAGTGCAGACTTTGCATAGGACGCTGCAGGCTTGTCACATCAGACTCAGGAGGAGTGTGGGAACGAAAAGATAGGAAAAATGTGTGTGCGAATTGGGAGAGAAATTGCAATGTGCAACTGATGACAATGTATGTGAATATGTTTATAATGAAGGCTTGAGCAGTGATGAGCGTGTCTGAGAAAAATTAGGTGTTGTCATGTTGAGAGATGGCACATGTGTTTGTTTTCTTGTATGTGTGTCACATAGTAGCTGTGTGTGCATGCACTGCAGCATCACACTCTCAGCCAGATCTCCCTCCCTCTCAGTCACCATGTGTCCGTGTTATTACATAATCAGTGTGGAAACTACCGCTGTGATAGAACTCAGCAAAGCAACCAAACACTTGTTCAGAAAAACACTTTTTGCACAAATAATTCTCAGTTTAACAATTGGTAGTACACCAAATGTCAGCACAGCAGAGAAGAAGTTAAACATTTGGTGATTACAAAAAGCAAGTGGAAGAATAGCAGGATAGTAACGATAATCAATGTGATTGAGCTCAATTTGTTTGTGAGTTTTTGTGGTTTCTTGATAATAAATGACGTAACTAACATGAAGTGTACTGAATAAGAAAACTAAAGTTATCAGTGTGTGTTTTTAAATGTATTGCCCAGGCAGCCTGTGATTCTCTGTTATTTAATTTATGATTACAGTTAGGTTAAAGGGAGAAAAGTTTATATAACTTGTACAGTAATTAAACACCACATGTAGGGCTGGGAGATATATCGAGATTCAAGATATATCGAGTTTTCTATTTTAGTGATACAGAAAATTATATTATTGCCTATATATATATATATATATATATATATATATGTATGTGTGTGTATATATATATACCCTGTAGGCCATAATGTAATTATATATGTATGTATATATATATATATATATAGGCCATAATGTAATTATATATGTATATATATAATAGCTTATTTTGTTTTGAAAAACTTGTTTTAGCTTTTACTACTTCTCAGAACAGCATCAAAAGCACAATTTGACAAATTTCTGAATGCGTCCTAACCCAGACCTTCCCCTAAACAAGTCACACTACAGAACTCACTCACACTTGCTGTCCCTAATAGGAGAAAAAGCCAAAATTGGAACATAATGTGCAGCTGTTTGTTAATAAATGTCTGTGTGGCATTTTTCATCAGCAAATTTAACCCAGAATTGTCTTTCTGGTCAGACCTTATTTGAAATAAAATTATGAAAGTGTCTATTCGTACGGTTGCCCCGGCGCTATTGGTACGTTTATCGAAGTACACGTACGTAGCATCTTAGGGTTGGGTTATAACCCAATATTGCAACATTTTTTTAGGGTTAGGGTTAGGTTTACGGTTAGGTTTAGTCTTCCAATGACTGACTTATCGTGTGACCTATCACATGACCTAAACTGGCCAATGAGGGACATTCTATCTGTGCTGCGTACGGATAGAATGTTGGTATATTGATACGGCAATTGTACGGATAGCCACTGCCTAAAATTATGGAGATTGATATTGTATGTTGTCATTTTGAGAAAAAATTTTGGGCCATATCACCTAGCCCTGGTCAGGGTAAGGGAGCAACTGCTGATTTGAGCTAAATCGTGAAAAAACTAAACTTATGAAAATGTATAAAATTTGTGCTTTTGCAAATGAACCCTTCAATTATTTTCATCATCTGGTAGCTTCATCCAGGTTTACTGCCATGTTTGTTGCATTGCATTAAAAACATGCTACTTGTGTATGGGCCATGTGCCCAAACTCACTTCCATCTGCTGTTCTCCGCACAGTTTAAGAAGATGCTGAACCGCGAGCTGACGCAGCTGTCGGAAGCAAGTCGCTCAGGAAATCAGGTGTCAGAGTTCATCGCCAGTACCTTCCTCGGTGAGTTTGGTCGAACACTGGAGGACACATAGTTTACAGAGACATGTTAAAATAACCATAAGAATAAATATCTGCACAATTTACTTAGTTCACAGTCAATGGTAGATGAATGTATGGATATGCAAGCTTTACCTTTAAATCATATTTGCTACAATTACTATATATACTGTATGTATATACACAATCAACTGAATCATTTTCAGAAGAAAAAAAATGGAATAAGTGTGGTGTTCTAAAACTTTTTTAGTGTATGTACAGTTGCCAGATTGGGCTGTTTTCCGCCAAGAAATTTGAGTGTTTTTGTGTGTGTTTAGACTTTAAAACTTAATGTATATCTGGCAACACTGCTGGTTGTACTAATCCTACATTTCCCATGGACACTATGTCTTGACGTGTCATACAACAATTGGCTATGTGCTTACGTTAGCGTGATTGTTATGGTTTGGTATCAGAGCGGCGCAAAAACAAACAATAGGAGCTGAAATTAGGTTGTTAAATTAGTTAGGAAAAAACAAACAAACAAACGTGGAGATATTTATTGGGTGTTGAAAAAAGCTGAGCTGCATAATAGGAAGGCTGCTGCCCGATCTGAAAAGAAGAAGAAATTGAGGAGATTTAATACTAAATTGATGTCGAGTCGTGAGTGGCTGGTATTCCACCATTTGTTCGCCTTTAAAATGTGCACTATACCATTTGTGGGGAGCGGGATTTGTTTACATTTGAAGAACATTCATTTTTTTCTCTACAGTACATGTCATTTTTAGTACTGATTACTTCTATTCTTTCTAAGTGTTCCAGGGATCCAATTTCCATCTGAGTTAAAGGTAACAAGTTTTTACATTTTGGGCTCAGCATCAATTAAATCAAATTTATTCTTCCATGTAATCCTGTTCATGATATCTGCATTATAACTGACGGTCAGTACTTTTCACATGTCAGAATAGGAGCATGTTGAAGACCGAGTCTTATTATACATGCTCCTTTTTGTTAAAGGTACAACGTTTTTAGATTAAATTTGTTTGTTACAAGAAATGATTTAATTTGTTACAGATGTCAATAGTTTAACATATGTTTAATTTACAGATGTCTGTAGTTTTCAATCAACAACTTTTTATACATACGTTGTTACATTACCGACCAGTTGTAACATTTTGGGTTTCATTACATTTTTTTTCCCCACAAATCGGGTCTTGTTGCATTTTGGATTGTTGTTCCATATCAGGCTCTAACAAGGCAGTCAAGTCATCAGTTTTGTCCATAAGGCTCCACAAAGACAAAACAATTAGTTATTAGTAAATAATGGATTTCTAGCATTAAAGCTGCTCAAAGCTTACGTTGTCCTTACAGGGTCAAATAACAGGGATAGGCTTTAGTGGAGTCTGAACTGGTAATAGGGATGAATGTGTGTCTGTATATTAGTCCATGAGAACTCCAGCTCACATACAGAACAAGTCTAAAGTAATGGAAATGTTCCAAGTAATAAAGCAGTAATAAAGATTTTTAATTTACTGCCATGAAAGAAAAGAAAGCACTTCATGTTGAAAGAATGTAAAACTGAATAAAAGACTTAGAGCAGGTTTCCAAAGAGTTTATAGGAAAGGAGAAAAAGGTGAGGATTTTTCTTTCACAAAACAGAAGGCGGCACGACAGCAGACAGCATTCCCGGGCACGTCGGATGCCGTTGTCGTAGCAACAGGGTGCAATATTATTCAGCGGCGTGTTGCATCAATAGCAGGCTCTCATTCTTCAGCAGCCTTCCAGCAGGATGGTACAGCACAGCGAGGATGGCGCTGTCAGCCGCACGCCGTTCTGATATGAACGCCTCGGCATCCAGGCTGGCCGCGTTTGGAAATGAATGCCGTGGCTTTAGGGGTGAGGAAGAGGAGGCACAGTGAGAGAGGTGAGAGAAGCCCGGCAGCACCTCCAGTGCTGCTGCCAGTCAAGTCATTGTGCATCAGTAGCAGTGGTGTGTGTTGTGTCAAGGCTCAGGTTTATAGGGATTATTGAGGAATTCATGCTGTTGGAATAAAGATTGAACCCACAGAGGGTGGAGAAGAACCTTGTGAAGGAAAGATGGATGTCAGGTGAAGAAAGCTGTCATCACATCCTTGTCTCTTTTTGCTTTAAAAAAAAAAAAAAAAAAAAAAATCGGATGAGTCATTTTTCCACAAAGCTGTCTGCTGGAGCACCGTCTTCATGTCAACAAATCCTGCCTGGATCCCGTTGACGCTGCAGCGTCAAGGATTACAAAAACCGTCTCCACCTGGAAACGCAATAAATCCCCTTTTCAAATCTGCCTTTGGAAAATCGGGGGAAAGCGCTTTTGTGAACGGACTTGTTGAGAAACAGGTGGTTTTTAACCCAACATGCTGTGCTCACGTCTGGTGCAATTTATTCAACAAGAGACAAAGCTAATATTCAAGTGTATGTTTATTATTGAAAGTGCACATGCTATGATGCTGTGTACATTTTATGCTGTTAACAGAAAGCTGTTCAGATTCAATGAGGACAGTGGCACTGTTCTAGCTTTATCCAACTAAATGTTTCACTCTACATTTTCTCTCTGCTATTTTCTGTCATTGGAAAAAACACAAGATTGTCATCAATATATCATTTTCAAGCAGTGTCTTTATCATTTCCTACATAATTAGCCTGATTTTCTGTAACCATAAACATTTCACTTCCATGATGTTTACAGACCTGTCTGCTGTTTGCAATATTTGTAAATTACAGTAGTTATTACTATAATACTCCTTTAAGATCTGAACTATTAGCCTTGTAATTATGACCAGTGTCCCATGATCATTTCACCTTTCTGAACCTTTGGCCTCAAAGTGGCTGCATTAACTTCAGTGTGAGGATTTGGAGCAACTTGGTAATGACCACATTTTGATTTGTGTCTGTGTCAGCTCCAAAAGAAACGAGGGTTAACTTAAAAAAGAAAAACAAACTAAGGAGGTTCAATGTTGCAATGTTGGGTTGTTACATTGGATCATGCTTTGAGCAATGTGTGGACGTTACTTTTACAGATAATGTAAAAAACTGAGTGGTGGTAGCTGTCTCTTTAATAATGATGATAATAATATTAATAATACATCTTTATTTCAGACCCAAGGGGATCCATGTCCCTATATAAAAAAAAAATAACAAAACAGTAAACAACTTCAAAAAGAAGACACAGAGCTATCCACAATGTTCAGTGACTAACATAGAGACAGGGTCACCAATAATTAGATATTATAAGTCCTGTACTGAAAAAGTAATAGTAAATCCAATAATCCAATAATATTTAGAGACCACCGATGATTGTGATGCTATCATTTTTGTTCCAGAAGCCGCGCCGCAGCAGGCCTTCAAAAGTCAAGTGCATGTCCTAGCTGGAGAGGGATTTTGTTTTGAGGTTATGACATATTTGTTTTTAACTTATTTTAACTGTATTGCCTCATTTATGCATTTCACAATGATTTCTCCTTAATTTTTTTGGAAAGCACTTTAACCTCAATCTTCCTACATTTATCCTGCATTTCATTTATTAGAGCAAAGTCTAGTGAGGGTAATAAAGAGCACATTATAGTCTCTGGTATTGTTATATTTGTTCTGAAGTTGTGTTTTATTACTTGTACATTTGCACAATGGGAGGACATTAGATGACACATAGTAAAACCTATACAAAAGGTCAGACATCATGAGTTTATCTTTTACTTTGAGTTGAAAAACCAAGTCTTAAGAGCTTTTAAGTGTGCATCATCATTCAACTGTAGAGTAACGATGTGCGTCTTTTTGTCTCAGCACAAGTGTTCTCACATTTGATCTTTTCTAACATTTGTTTGTGAAATGTGTTTTTTGCCTATAGATTCTGTGTTTTATTGCTTTAGAAAACATTCACCAAGCTCTAAAAAGTAGGAAATCCAATAAAATGCGAGCGTAAAGAGTAGACGTAGTGTTTAATAACTAATAAATGAAGCCTCACTTGTAAACATGTAACTACACAATAAATGTACTTTGTTATAATTTTTGTGTGGGATGTGACAAAGCAATGGCATCATTCTGGCCTCAACTCTATCCTTGTGTTCTTCCCTACAGAGAAAGATGACGTGGCGAGGTTGGTCTCGTCTCCAAAGGAGAAGAAGAAGAGGCCGATGTCGCAGATAAGTGGTTTGAAAAAGGTCGCACAGAGTCAGAGTTTACCTCCTGTCTGCATCCCACGCTTCGGAGTCAAGACACCGCACGAGAACCTGCTGGCCCAGGTGAGCTCAGGTGTACAGGAAACATGTAAACGGACACTTATACACCACAGACACACACACACACACACAGGACATCATTCATAATATATATTTACCCAAATGTCTGTAGGAAATCAAAGAAATCAACCGTTGGGGTGTGAATATCTTCAAGATAGCAGAATATTCCGGAGGCTGCCCTCTGACCGCCATCATGTACGCCATCTTCCAGGTAACATTTTCACTTAAAGACACTAAAATTTTATATAGTACATAAATCAAACTGTTTTTGCTAAAATCATGTGGTTATATGCAATGCTAACTTATTTTTAACTTTGAGCCACTAAGGCAGGGTTTTTCAACCTTACAGTCGTGACCCCATATGGGGTCCCCTTGAAATAAAATGGGGTCGCCTGAAATGTCTAGTAATAATAATAAAAAATGTAAAAAAAAATACTGATTAAAATTATTATTTTAAATAGTATTTATTTTTATTCATCTATTGTGCCCAGTAAAAAAAGAAGCAACACAAGGGTGCAGGAAGAGGCAGAAAGCTTTAACAGCTTAAAGGGGACATATTATGCTATTTTTCACCCATCTCCATTTGTTCTAAGAACCACAACAACATAATATTTGAGGTTTATTTTCCCTAACCCGCCTGTTTTCTGGAGTTTTCGCCTCCGAAAAGTCACTTTCTGACCAATTCTAAAAGCGGGCTGTTTGAGTGGGCGTGTCTATTGATGCAGACTCCACACTACAGTTGATCACTAGTGACTTTCTTTTGCTATTCACACATTCAAACATTATTGTTTTCAGCCTAAAACACTTCCCATTACAGTAAAAGACATGCATATTTAAGCGGTTATTTTGATTGTGAGTCAGAAAAACACTATTTGATGAAGTGTGTGCGCTGTGCAGCAACAGCAGCTTCAAACACTTACTGGAGCTGCTACGTTGCTTTCTTGTCATCATCTCATGTAGAGATTACAGGAATAGTCCATTCAAGGTGATAGTCCACTGCTTTGTCCATACGCTGCGTCGCATTGTGTCATAAACGCAGTGTTGCCAGATTCGTGGTTCATGTCTGGGTTGTTTTTATTGGAATGGGCGGGTTCTAAGGTGTGATTGGGCTGGAAATCGTCAATCTGATCTGGCAACACTGATTCCCAATTTTACTTGTGATGTCACAAGTATAGAAAATTTGAAACAGAGCAATTTTCTCTGTGTTATAAGACTTACACAGACCACAAACAAAAGACTGGCTGGTTTTATTTCACATTTTGTGTGTTGGTGGACACTCAAGTTACCACATATGTGCAAAATTTGATTTTTCATAATAAGAAGTATTCCTTTTCAAATTAAAACACTACACACAATCTCAAACAACTGTATTCTATTTTATATCTTTCACTTTCTCAAGTAAGTATTAGTCTAAAAATATCTGAGCTGGTGTACATTGTCACTATTGTGCACTAATCCTGGCTACTCTGTATTCATGTACACAATAATATAACACATATTAGATTTATCTGGGGTCGCCAGAAATTTGTGAGATAAAAATGAAGTCACGATAAGAAAAATGTTGGGAACCACTGCACTAATTTGCATGTATAAAAAAAACACACAAACTTTACAGCGTGCACAAACACATGTTGATCTACTAACCCTAATAGACAAGGAATGCATCTGTCAAATGCGTAACATTTATTGTGTAGTGTGTAGTGTGAATGTATTACAACAAAATCATGCCTTAAAAATATCAAAAAGTGAATGAAAGACTAAGATTTTGTGTGATGTGCATTTTTGCTTTTTACCGACAGGAACGAGAACTTCTTAAAACTTTTAAGATCCCCGTTGACACCTTCATCACCTTCATGATGACCTTAGAGGAGCACTATCACGCCGAGGTGGCTTATCACAACAACATCCATGCTGCTGATGTGGTGCAGTCCACCCATGTGCTCCTGTCCACACCCGCGTTAGAGGTGGGCTGGTTTTCACACAATCTGCTTTCTGAACAACGTATTTTATATATGTATTTGTATTATATAATAATGTAATGATGTATGTAATATTTTTGATTTTATATTTCAGACTGTGTTCACAGACCTGGAGATCTTGGCTGCTTTGTTTGCGAGTGCCATCCATGATGTCGACCATCCAGGAGTTTCCAACCAGTTCCTCATAAACACCAGTGAGACTTTATCCATCTTTCCCCTATTATTGTTTCATTTATATAGCTTTAACAAGAAAAATAGAGAAGATCAGAAGATATGACTTGATGAGTAAATAGATGAAAATGCAATTAAAAAAATAGAAAAATTGCAAAACTGTATAGTTAAATTTATAAAATTAAGAAAAGATTCATATTTCAAATGTGCAAACTTTAAACTTGAAAAAATGAATTTCCTTTATTTGTGATGTTTGATTTAAATCTTTATCATGGTTTAATTTTTTAAAATTTGTCTAATAGTAATTTTTAATTATATTATATTATGTAGGTGATGTATTAGCGCTTGATAGCCCTTCGAGATGACTATTGTTGTAATTTGCTCTATATAAATAAAGCTGAATTAAATTGAATTTATTGAACAGTCTAAGGCATTTCTCCTTGCACCATCTGTAAATATGTACAGTATATATTTATATTCTTATAGGATAAGAATATATATATCTATATTCTTTATTTTTAGATTATATTTTACTATTTATATTTATATTCATATATAGTCTTTGTTATTGTGTTGTCGTATTTTATCTCCTTCATTCCACTATTTTCCTGGTGTCGTTTGGGTATTTTGTGTTGCCTTCTGTTCTTGCACTTTATCTGATCTGTAATGACAGTAAATTTCACCACTGTGGGATCAATAAAGTTACTCTACATTTTATTTACATTTATTATGACTTTTCCAAAAGACCATTTACTGTACATTCATTTTCAAACACAACAATTGTGTTTGCTACGAACTAGATAGGCTTCTCAAACATGTTTTCCAGATAAAATAAAATAAAAGTTGAATCAAACAAAAATTATTTTCTAAAATGACATCATATGTGATGCTTTTCAATTCTCTGCAGGCTCTGAGCTGGCACTAATGTACAATGACGCGTCAGTGCTTGAGAACCATCACCTCGCTGTGGGCTTTAAACTGCTGCAGGAAGAAAACTGTGACATCTTCCAAAACCTTGAAAAGAAAGACAGAGACAACCTCCGCAAGATGGTGATCGACATGGTGAGAGTAAAAGTTTCACTCATGCAAGTGCTGCAGGAACCACATAGGTTTTTTTGTGAATGAGGAGCTGAGGTCTGTTGCTCGTCTGTAGGTGCTGGCCACTGATATGTCCAAGCACATGAACTTTTTGGCGGACATGAAGACGATGGTGGAAACTAAAAAGGTGACAAGCAACGGAGAGCTGCTGCTGGACAACTACTCGGACCGCATTCAGGTTCTATACCCACTTTTATTACCTGATATCATTCATAAATAAAGATATAAGGGAATTTACATAAAAACAATGTCTATTTAATAAAAAAGCAATAATATTAACATAAAATTTACAAAAAAATGTAATAAAATAAATTAAAGACTATAATGCCCTATTATTACAACATATGTTATACATAGCTTATAAAATATGCATTTATCACTAGTCTTGTGTATTATTAACCACATTTTACATTTGTGTGGGTTTGAGTTTTTCCGTTTTTTTATTTTGGCAAGTGAAGATGTTCTCCATCAGTTCTTATTTAATATAATATTATTTCTAGAAAGTTGTACGGCTCTCTCCATTTCCAGCACTGAAAGCTCTCCAAGCTCACTCAGGAATGTACACTCCCATCAGGTCGCTAGTCCATCAAAAAGATGTTTTCAAGCAAAAAAGGATCATCTAAACACTTGATTTAGTAAAATATACAGCTTTTTGGCTGTTGGTGGTATCTTGTGTCCATGGCAACATGAGCAGACATGGAGAATTCACTTCCAATGACCACTTTATAATATAACAAACAAATGCCTAATTGTCCATCTAAGACCAGACAAAAAAATCATAATTTGCCAGAATGTTTCCAGGTTTTTGAAAATAATTGCTATTTAATATTACTGTAAATAATGTAGTACTGTAACCCCCATCTTATTATATCTGCAACTTGTGATAATTTACAAAAAGTCCTGTTTTTGTTGTATTTTTTACTTTACAAAAAATATTTCCTGTGGGCTGGAGGCATGTGTACTCCTCCTGCCACCTACAGGATTTATGTGGCAGTGCAGTTACATGGCTCTTTACTCAAAATAGATACTGTAGATAGATAAATAGCTTTATTGATCCCGCAGTGTGAAAATTTTGTGATTTATTTTTATTTTTGTGATTTATTGTGCCCGCAGTGGGGGAATGTAATGTCAAATAATAATGACCATTTAAATATGTATAACAGTTTAATGCTTTTTTTAAAATGTGTATATTGCAGAATCAGGAACAGAATCATAAACCTGAATGTTGGCACAGAATATTTTTGTTGATCCAAACATCAGTATGGTGGTGTTGTATAAGTTCCCTGGCTTTGCCTCTGGAAGCCTGACGGAGTCTTGTGTGCGTCTTCTCTTCCAGGTTCTACAGAACATGGTTCACTGTGCTGACCTGAGCAACCCGACCAAACCGCTGGAGCTCTACCGACAGTGGACCGACCGCATCATGATGGAGTTGTTCACACAGGGCGACCGAGAGCGAGACAAAGGCATGGAGATCAGCCCCATGTGTGACAAACACACCGCCTCTGTGGAGAAGACCCAGGTAATGATGCCTTCCATAGAGATTGGATAGAATCAGCATTTGGTCTTTGTTTGATTTAAAGCTGCTGAAAACATTAAAAAACAATTCAGACAAAGACATAGTGCAAACGTTGTGAATCAATATATGTATAATGTATGAGGATAAAGTTGCTGCTTGAAAGTTTTGTTCTCCACTCTAAAAACTCTCTTATTGACATTGATGGAAAAGTTGTCATACATTACAGTCCCATAGATGGATGCATAGAAGTGTTTTTACTTCATTCTTACAGTGATTTCTTGTGTTTGTGCCTCAAAAACTGCCAAAGTGACTTCCCAACATTTCTGGTGTTTTTGCGGACTAAAACTTGTGGCAAAACAGAATTCCGGTGAATAATAATAATAATAATAATAATAATAATAATAATAATAATAATAATAATTATAATAATAATAATAATACAGTTATACCGGGAACAAACTAGAAGGCAAGGCAAATGTATTTGTATAGCGCATTTCATACACAAGGCAATTAAATGTGCTTTACATGATCAAAAAGTGCAACAGAAAACATTCAACAGCTTAAAAAATTATAAGAACATTAAAATCAGCAATAAAAACATTTAAAATTAGCAGTAAAAACAAAAATAAAGCCAAGCCAATCACTGTCCTCCTTTTCTGGTGAAGAAATCACAGGAAAAATGAAGGAAAAACATTTCTACGCATCCGTCTATGGGACTCCACATCCCACAATGCAATGTGCAAAACTTTTGAATTTAGAGTGGAGATGAAACCAAACTTACTTGCAGCAATTTCAACCTTTTACATAATTTTTCCGTTCAAATGATCATCAAAAAGAAGATGATGATAATGTAGTGATCTATTTATTTATTTACTAATATTTAATTAAAATGTCTCGAGCAACTTTAAATGAGAATATTCTGGGATTGATCTTTTTTTGTTATTATAAAACTTTTATTAAGGTGGGCTTCATCGACTACATCGTTCATCCTCTGTGGGAGACCTGGGCGGATTTGGTGCATCCCGACGCTCAGGAAATCCTGGACACTCTTGAGGATAACAGGGATTGGTACCAGAGCATGATCCCCCGCAGCCCCTCGCCCCCCATCTCTGAGGAGCACCAGGTGGAGGGAAACTCCGCCGGGGTGGCTGAAGGAGGAGAAGGAGACAAGTTCCACTTTCCTTACAGTTTGAAAGAAGAGGAGGAGATTGAGGATGAGGTGGAGTCTGAACTTGAAATCCTCCCTCACGAGGAGCACCTGTCAGAGATTGAGAGGAACGGTAAAGCGCTCTCCACATCTCTGACGCTAAACCCCAACAGCGGCAGCAGCAACAAGTGTCGCACTCTCTCGCCACAGTCACTCCGACTGGCTGCCATGTCAGTGCGGAGCCCCCTCACCCACCGGATGCTGGCTTCCCGGAGGCGTGAGGACACTGACCCAGAGAACTGAGTGCGGCCGATGGTCCGCCGGGAAAAAACAAACCAGCACAACCTGCCCCGCTTTGAAAGACACGAATAAATGAGACGAGGGCGGGACAAGCCTTTACCAATGTCTGTAAAATCACCACAGTCCCTTTACACTGAAGACACCCTTCTCTAGAGAACAGAGGACTGTTCGTCTCTGTCCTGTTTTTCCACTAGAATGTTTTGACCTCTTCTTTGGGTCCTGCAAAGCTACAGTGTCACATGCTGGTTTAGCTGCAGGTTTCCAGTCAATAACGGCTGCGTTTTGGCTCAGATGGTAGGCGGAAGCTTACGCCTGTGCTCTGGAATAGAGGTGACAATGGTAAAGGACACGTCTTCCTCCAGAATAACTGTGACACGAGCAGCCGATGAGGTCTATAGTGGGGTGACAGGGTCATGGAAACTTCTTTTGCACCATAGTTTTTAAATTAAAAACATCAAAACGATACCCACCTTTCCATAAGTGAGTATGATTTTTTCATTTAAGGATGATGAGGAATGTTATTTTACCAAATAAAGAATGTAGATGAGCAGCGAGAGGAGAGGATGGATGGACCTTAACCTCAGGGTATAAAATCTAATGTAGCACAGATGTACTGGGTACCCCAAACTGTCTCTCCTGTGGGATTTAACGTCAAGACGGAGACAAATGACACTTTGTTTAACCACTACATTCAATTAAAAACCCTTTAATGAGATATATATCTGCAACTTAAGTCGTTTAATAGAAAAACCAGCTTGTAGCATCACAAAAATCAAACACTGAAGAAGACTGAACCCCAGTCTCGTCTGTTGAACACAAAAGACACCACCTGTATGAATAGTTGAGCTTTATTTTTTTTCTACCTGTTCAGATATTAAATGGTGTCCTTGTTTTCAGATTTAGAGTTTCTCAAATGATTTGTTTTACTTTAGCTGAATTTGTGTGTCGATGTGGTTGAGAAGGTTTTTTTTTAATTTTTATTTTTCTTTTTAAATCAGGGTGCCTCCGGTCTGCAGTAGCACTTTACCGTCAGCTCCTCAGTTCAGCCACAATAAGGGCTTTACCCGCCGTAGGCCTGCATTACCAGGACACACGTCAGTCCAACAGTACCAGAGCGCAGCGCAGGGCAGGAAACTCATCACAACGTCAGCCCACGTTTAATCATCCATGGTCAGAGCATCTTCACACTCATCCACATTTCATCTTTAAAATGTTTTCTAACAATCCTCTAACAATAAATTAAACATTTCTGACAGAATAATTCATTGCTGCCTTAATCAAAATTGCAAACTTCAGCTTAATATTATGTGTTAAGGTTTCATTTATTCAGACAACTTTTATTTTATTTTTTTACAGGAAATGTACTTTGAAATTTAGTTTGAAATTCACTTTATTCTCCTGACATGTGTCGACTGCCAACTGTCAGTCTTCCTCAGAGGCATCTACTGATTGCTCACGATTTCTTTCATAAGGAAACCATCAAAGCATCTGCCGATCGCTTTCAGGAGGCCTCATGAGGTTTTTATCTGGGCGTGGCAAACTTTATGGTTCTCTCAGGCTGCTCACGCCCCCTGTCGCCCGATGGTAAAAGCAATCGGTACTGTAGATGCCTCTGAGGATGACTGACAGTTGGCAGTCGAAACGTGGCGGGAGATTGAAGTGAATTTCAAAGTAAATTCTTGAAAAAGATGTTGACTAAATGAAACCTTAACATCTTATTTCAAAAAAGAAGACAAAATGACCCAATGTCACAGCTCTGAAACCAACATGCTCTATATAAATGCCTAAAGGCTTTGTAAAGTATTCATTACCTCATAATAAAAATGAAAGTACTTTTTTGTATTATTTTTATTATTTAGCATACATATTGTTGTGGTTAGTGGGAATGATCTCTAAAAAAAACTGCAATCTTTTCCCTGTTCCACCTCCTTACTTGTCTCTCTGCAGAGCTGCATATTGGCATTTCTTTAGAACTCACGAAACATTTTCATTCAGGAAAGCAAAAGCCAAAACATTAATAACTGTATCAATATTTATTTATTTTTTTAATTCTAAACTGTAGCATTTTATTCTTCCTTTTTCATTTTTAAATTGCTGTACAGAAAAATTCAACATTTTGAACTTAATGCTCGAAACATAAAAGTTGCTGCTTTGTGTCATTGGTTTTTTTTACACCTGATTTTTGCCTTAACTGCTACCAGCATAGCCCACGATATTACATGTATACCATAAACCAGCCTCAACACAGATGAGATTCCTTCCTCTGCACTGCTTCGTTCATACAAAGTACAAATACCACAGCATTGTGTTTTCCTGCTCTGCTAGTGCGTACTGTTGTGGACGTCACGGGGAGCTTGGGTTTCTTAAGCCTGGTGGTCGAAATGAAATGAATGGGTTTTTGTTGAAAGTCAACAGATTGTATCCGTCGGTAGTGACGGACGTAACATGTGCCATACGTGTTCAGAAAAATAAAATCCTGCCAGCCTACGATACTGTACATTTTTACTCTAGAGCTTACACCTGATTATTCTATCAGTCATTATTACCTTTATAGCAGATAGATTTTACAAACGATTCAACAGTAACAGTATTTAACAGTAGACACAGTAACAGCTGATTCCTAATCGGATAGCCGAGACTTGAATGTGTGTAGTTTCAGGTGTTTTTATGTCTTTAAGTACATGGTTGATTTAGAGCAATGTGTGTCTGTGTGTGTGCGTGTCGCCATCACTGAGGTAAAAAAAAAAATTATTAAAATTTAAAAAAAAGACCAGGAGGCCAGCAAGCACTACACAAGATATGGACTTCCTGGTCCAGCAGTGGTGAAAATGCCAGTCTGACAGTGTTTAATTCATTCTGTTATAGGATGCTTTGTCTGCAGTCCATGTGTGTCCTATCATGATATCCACAAGATTTGACTATTAAAGACCACTGTGCTGTTTTAAACATGCTGATTCTACCACTCTTTATGCCATGTATTGCCCTAATGCCCTGAACGGATTTATTTTAGTTAGTTACTAAATTAATGTATCTCTTTATATGCTACATATATTGTTTGACTATTTAGCCAACAAAAACTCCAAAAAAGAAGAGTTCATGGAACACAGACCGAGAATGAAGTGCACATAGGAGAGAGTGGGAAACAGTTACGGGACGCAAGCTCATGCTTGATCACCCTGTAGCTGGCCACCTTTGATGAGGATGTCTATTGTTAAAAAGGCCGAAAGGAGCACTAATGATGATGCGTCCCAAATGACATCCTTCCCACATATGATACACAGCTCCTTACGCCACTATTAAATATTAAACCTCATGAGAATACTATCTTTTGGCACAAAGGACAGTTTAACATTACGTCCCGTGTTTAATGATTCCGGCACAAACATGTTGGAGAAGTGTATTAATCCCTTTGTAAAATGTCATGTTGCTTTTGAATAATTTTTAAAAAACATTATTATTGAAATAATTAAAATATTTACTAAGTAGCTATAATCATGAGATATTTGATCACAAATTAGTCTTTTTCACAGACTTCACTGATCTTTTCTTTGACATAAGGTTTCACTCAAAGTTCAAAGGGCAACAGTTTTTTTATGAATATCCAATGCCACTGAACATTTTAGAAAAATAATTCTAATGCATTCAAATTAAGATAGTTTTCTCTTTTATTTTGTACTTTATTTTCTGTCAAACTTTCCACGAGGAAAATGTCCATCCCTGGCAGACAATATTATATGCTAACATGTTTTAACTGTATGTTTTCTAAATTAAAAGCCAGTCTTTAATTTACTGAGCTTTGAGTTGATAACAGCTTTGTCGTGAATCATTTTATTTACTGTTACTCTTCCAAAAACATATTCCTCTTCCCAACGTACATCTCAAATTGTGAATGAACTCTCTGCAATATACTTCATTAAATGAATGGGTAAAAGTAAAAACGTAAGTCTGTCCATCTCTTTGTGTGGCTGCTGCAGGACAACAGTGAACATCTACAGCAGGCTTGTAGCTAAATATCTTCTAATCTGAATCCCTCAATGACAATGTGATTCATCTATTTTAACACTTAAAGAGGTGAGACTCTGGCATGTGTCTACACATCAGCATGTTTAAAATCAGCATGTGTCTTACAGGAGGACATCAGTTCCAGAGTTAATTGTGACTAGTTAGTAGAACCGTCCCGAGTAACTGTTTTGCCGATAACTGCCTCTGTTAACGTCCATGCTGTCTTGTTTTCTCAGCCACTGTGTTGTACGACTTCTATAAAGATATTTATGCTTCAAATGTGTCTGTTCAAACCAAGTACTGTATAATAAAACATTACATTTTACGTTCTGGAGCCTGAAAATCAAATATACTTTACAAGTATGTACATACCTGCCACTCCAATGTTTTTTGTCTGAGAAATGTGCTATATTTTTGTTCTGCATTTTAAGCCAAAAGAGTCTCGGGAGTTCAGGGTGTTTTAGGTGAAGAATGCTATTAAATTAAATTAAAGTTTTGTTGTCTTCCTCTGTTTCTTTCCTATGCTAATCACAACCAGCAAACAAGAATGGTCATGAACTTAATATTGTATTTACACACAAATAAGCCGACAACATTGTTACGTTTCATGTCACTGTTTCTCAAATGGGGTTACTGGTACTACAGGGGGTACTTGAGAGAGAGAGAGAGAGAGAGGGGAAAATTAACAAATGAAAGCATTAAAAATATTGGGGTTTATAATGTTTATTTTAAGTTAAAAATGATAATCATAATAATGATGAACCGAAAATACAAAGGTCAGTCTTGGTCCCACACCAGGCTGGAGATGACCAGAATCGATAAAAACTATAAAATAAATCCATTCAGGAAGCACTAAATACTGTTTCATTCCATTCATTTATAAAGTTCAATTCTTTAAAATGTGTGTTATCACTCATTCATTCCATCATTATGCTCTATAGTTGTTTTTAACAGTATTCTGAGCAAAATGTTGTAGACAGACAAAGGGGGTACTTGAGTTAAATGAGTTTGAGAACCACCGTCATAGCACACACGTTTATGGAATCTATTTCAAACTAATATTAAAGCATTCTGTCAGGGTCATTTGTGACACTTCATTAGTTTAAAGAATAATGTAATTAAACATCAGGTAGCTTATAAAGAAATTGATGTTGCTCTAAAATCTTTGAGCCCACCTTAGTTTGTATAATAATGGGAAACAGCAAGAAGACACATCATTGATCCAAAATATTCAAAAAAGTACAAAAAAAAATATCAAACCGAGACCAGAAAAATTATCTTATGGGTCTTGTGATTGCCAGTGTCACTTTTTTCTCATTTTCCACTTTTTTCTCATTTTTCATGCCTTACTGCCTTTTCATCCCACTTTAAGTGTGCACATCATATTTACACTAGTTTGTAGGGTCTTGTGATAGCCTTATCTAAAAAAACAAAATCCAAAGTTTTTTAATTATGCCTTACGGTAAGGCTATGTAAGGAATAAAAACTGGGGAAAAAAAAATTATAAAATAAGGCTATCACAAGACCCTAAAGCTCCTCTAACTCATAAAACATGGGTTCAATACTCACTGTGTGAAAAGATGCTATTTTAGCTTGTTGCCACAAATGTGAAAGTCAAAAAACCATGAGTCATGTAAAGGCAACGTGAACACAGTGTGGAGGATAAGCACTTGCTACAATGTTCATTAGTTCATCAGGTGGGGTTGGGGTTTAATCCCTAATGGCTCACTCAGCAACAAACCTTTAGACACAGTTTTCAAATTTCATGCTCTAAATTAAAAGTTAAATACGCTACGAGATGTCAAAGTTGTGTGAGCAGCTTTGGTGTAGTCTTTCCTCCATTAAAAAAACAGCATGTGTGAACACTGCATCTTGGCAACATTTTTCAACTCAAATACCCTAAAAGTAAATCATGCCAAAAACACTCTTCTTTATAGGTCAAGTACCAAGGGGGGAGTGGGTAAGTCCATGGTTACCGGTGGCATGAAGTGTTTGATCAAATCCTCCAAACACATAACTGCACAACAGAACAAGAAGATTGGAGTGATACAACAAGAAAGAAAAAAAAACAACCAAAAGGTAAGGGTCTACCTCTGAATGTGTCCCTATTTTCTTATTTTTCATACCTTACTGGATTTTCACCCCACTTGAAGTGTGCACGTCATATTTGCACTAGTTTTTAGGGTGTTGTGACAACCTTATCTCAGGAAAAAAAATTTTTTTTTTTGTTTTTCCGCCATACTATAGGAGTGTTAGTTAGTTAGTGTTTTTCTAATTTTTCATGAGATGCTGCATTTTTACCCCAGTTTAAGTAAGTGCATCATATTTACACTAGTTTTTAAGGTGTTGATATGTTCTTAACTCAAAAAAGAAAAAAAAAAAAAAATGTAATTTTTATGCCTTACTATAGCCTTACCTCTGATTTTGGGTGTCAATTTTTTTTCATTTTGCAATTTTTCATGTCTTACAGCATTTTTATGCCAGTTTAAGTATGTGCATTATTTTTACACTAGTTTTTTGGGTTTTGTGATATTATCTCAGAAAAAAAAAAAAAATCAATTTTTATGCCTCTCATTTTGGGTGTTTTTCACTTTTTTTCAATTTTTTCATGCCTTACAGCATTTTTATGCCAGTTTAAGTATGTGCATTATATTTACACTAGTTTTTTGGGTTTTGTGATATTATTATTTCAGAAAAAAAAAGAAAAAAAAATTCAATTTTTATGCCTTACCTCTCATTTTGGGTGATTTTCACTTTTTTCAATTTTTTCATGCCTTACTGAATTTTTACCCCAGTTTATTTATGTGCATTATATTTACACTAGTTTTTAGGGTATTTTGAAATTCTTATCTCAGAAAAAAAAAAAAAAAAAAAATTCAATTTTTATGCCTTGCTATAGCCTTACCTCTCATTTTGGGTGTTTTTCACTTTTTTCAATTTTTTCATGCCTTACTGCATTTTTATTCCAGTTTAAGTATGTGCATCATATTTACATTAGTTTTTAGGGTCTTGTGATATTCTTAACTCAGAAAAAAAATAAAAAGAGAAATTGGATTTTTATGCCTTGTTATAGCCTTACCTCTCATTTTGGGTGTTTGTCACTTTTTTCAATTTTTTCATGCCTTACAGCATTTTCATGCCAGTTTAAGTATGTGCATTATATTTACACTAGTTTTTTGGGTCTTGTGATATTATCATCTCAGAAAAAAAAAAAAAAAAAAATTAAATTTTTATGCCTTGCTATAGCCTTACCTCTCATTTTGGGTGATTTTCACTTTTTTCAATTTTTTCATGCCTTACTGCATTTTTATGCCTTTATTTATGTGCATTATATTTACACTAGTTTTTAGGGTATTTTGAAATTCTTATCTCAGAAAAAAAAAAAAAAAAAAAATTCAATTTTTATGCCTTGCCATAGCCTTACCTCTCATTTTGGGTGATTTTCACTTATTTCAATTTTTTCATGCCTTACTGAATTTTTACCCCAGTTTAAGTATGTGCATCATATTTACACTAGTTTTTAGGGTATTTTGAAATTCTTATCTCAGAAAAAAAAAAAAAAAAAAAAAAAATTCAATTTTTATGCCTTGCTATATATAGCCTTACCTCTCATTTTGGGTGATTTTCACTTTTTTCAATTTTTTCATGCTTTACTGCATTTTTATGCCAGTTTATTTATGTGCATTATATTTACACTAGTTTTTAGGGTATTTTGAAATTCTTATCTCAGAAAAAAAAAAAGAAAAAAAAATTCAATTTTTATGCCTTGCTATAGCCT
Source organism: Gouania willdenowi (assembly GCF_900634775.1). Lineage (NCBI taxonomy): Eukaryota > Metazoa > Chordata > Actinopteri > Blenniiformes > Gobiesocidae > Gouania > Gouania willdenowi. Next base: position 12,548,413 of record NC_041047.1, read on the forward strand.
TACCTCTCATTTTGGGTGATTTTCACTTATTTCAATTTTTTCATGCCTTACTGAATTTTTACCCCAGTTTAAGTATGTGCATCATATTTACACTAGTTTTTACGGTATTTTGAAATTCTTATCTCAAAAAAAAAAAAAAAAAAAAAAAAAAAAATTCAATTTTTATGCCTTGCTATAGCCTTACCTCTCATTTTGGGTGTTTTTCACTTTTTTCAATTTTTTCATGCCTTACTGCATTTTTATTCCAGTTTAAGTATGTGCATCATATTTACATTAGTTTTTAGGGTCTTGTGATTTAATTAACTCAGAAAAAAAAAAAAAGAGAAATTGGATTTTTATGCCTTGCTATAGCCTTACCTCTCATTTTGGGTGTTTGTCACTTTTTTCAATTTTTTCATGCCTTACTGCATTTTTATGCCAGTTTAAGTATGTGCATTATATTTACACTAGTTTTTTGGGTTTTGTGATATTATTATCTCAGAAAAAAAAAGAAAAAAAATTCAATTTTAATGCCTTGCTATAGCCTTACCTCTCATTTTGGGTGATTTTCACTTTTTTCAATTTTTTCATGCCTTACTGCATTTTTATGCCAGTTTATTTATGTGCATTATATTTACACTAGTTTTTAGGGTATTTTGAAATTCTTATCTCAGGAAAAAAAAAAAAAAAAAAAAAAAAAATTCCATTTTTATGCCTTGCTATAGCCTTACCTCTCATTTTGGGTGATTTTCACTTTTTTCAATTTTTTCATGCCTTACTGCATTTTTATGCCAGTTTATTTATGTGCATTATATTTACACTAGTTTTTAGGGTATTTTGAAATTCTTATCTCAGAAAAAAAAAAAAAAAAAAAAATTCAATTTTTATGCCTTGCTATAGCCTTACGTCTCATTTTGGGTGATTTTCACTTATTTCAATTTTTTCATGCCTTACTGAATTTTTACCCCAGTTTAAGTATGTGCATTATATTTACACTAGTTTTTTGGGTCTTGTGATATTATCATCTCAGAAAAAAAAAAAAAAAAAAAATTCAATTTTTATGCCTCTCATTTTGAGTGATTTTCACTTTTTTCAATTTTTTCATGCCTTACTGCATTTTTATTCCAGTTTAAGTATGTGCATCATATTTACATTAGTTTTTAGGGTCTTGTGATATTCTTAACTCAGAAAAAAAATAAAAAGAGAAATTGGATTTTTATGCCTTGTTATAGCCTTACCTCTCATTTTGGGTGTTTGTCACTTTTTTCAATTTTTTCATGCCTTACAGCATTTTCATGCCAGTTTAAGTATGTGCATTATATTTACACTAGTTTTTTGGGTTTTGTGATATTATTATAACAGAAAAAAAAAAGAAAAAAAAATTCAATTTTTATGCATTGCTATAGCCTTACCTCTCATATTGGGTGATTTTCACTTTTTTCAATTTTTTCATGCCTTACTGCATTTTTATGCCAGTTTATTTATGTGCATTATATTTACACTAGTTTTTAGGGTATTTTGAAATTCTTATCTCAGAAAAAAAAAAAAAAAAAAAAATCAATTTTTATGCCTTGCTATAGCCTTACCTCTCATTTTGGGTGATTTTCACTTAATTCAATTTTTTCATGCCTTACTGAATTTTTACCCCAGTTTAAGTATGTGCATCATATTTACACTAGTTTTTAGGGTATTTTGAAATTCTTATCTCAGAAAAAAAAAAAAAAAAAAAAAAAAAAAAAATTCAATTTTTATGCCTTGCTATAGCCTTACCTCTCATTTTGGGTGTTTTTCACTTTTTTCAATTTTTTCATGCCTTACTGAATTTTTACCCCAGTTTAAGTATGTGCATCATATTTACACTAGTTTTTAGGGTATTTTGAAATTCTTATCTCAGAAAAAAAAAAAAAAAAAAAAAAAAAAATTCCATTTTTATGCCTTGCTATAGCCTTACCTCTCATTTTGGGTGTTTGTCACTTTTTTCAATTTTTTCATGCCTTACTGAATTTTTACCCCAGTTTAAGTATGTGCATCATATTTACACTAGTTTTTAGGGTATTTTGAAATTCTTATCTCAGAAAAAAAAAAAAAAAAAAAAGAAAAAAATTCCATTTTTATGCCTTGCTATAGCCTTACCTCTCATTTTGGGTGTTTGTCACTTTTTTCAATTTTTTCATGCCTTACTGCATTTTTATGCCAGTTTAAGTATGTGCATTATATTTACACTAGTTTTTTGGGTTTTGTGATATTATTATCTCAGAAAAAAAAAGAAAAAAAATTCAATTTTTATGCCTTGCTATAGCCTTACCTCTCATTTTGGGTGATTTTCACTTTTTTCAATTTTTTCATGCCTTACTGCATTTTTATGCCAGTTTATTTATGTACATTATATTTACACTAGTTTTTAGGGTATTTTGAAATTCTTATCTCAGGAAAAAAAAAAAAAGAGAAATTGGATTTTTATGCCTTGTTATAGCCTTACCTCTCATTTTGGGTGTTTGTCACTTTTTTCAATTTTTTCATGCCTTACAGCATTTTTATGCCAGTTTAAGTATGTGCATTATATTTACACTAGTTTTTTGGGTTTTGTGATATTATTATCTCAGAAAAAAAAAAAAAAAAATTCAATTTTTATGCCTTGCTATAGCCTTACCTCTCATTTTGGGTGTTTGTCACTTTTTTCAATTTTTTCATGCCTTACAGCATTTTTATGCCAGTTTAAGTATGTGCATTATATTTACACTAGTTTTTTGGGTTTTGTGATATTATTATCTCAGAAAAAAAAAAAAAAAAAATTCAATTTTTATGCCTTGCTATAGCCTTACCTCTCATATTGGGTGATTTTCACTTTTTTCAATTTTTTCATGCCTTACTGCATTTTTATGCCAGTTTAAGTATGTGCATTATATTTACACTAGTTTTTTGGGTTTTGTGATATTATTATCTCAAAAAAAAAAAAAAAAAAAAATTCAATTTTTATGCCTTGCTATAGCCTTACCTCTCATATTGGGTGATTTTCACTTTTTTCAATTTTTTCATGCCTTACTGCATTTTTATGCCAGTTTATTTATGTGCATTATATTTACACTAGTTTTTAGGGTATTTTGAAATTCTTATCTCAGAAAAAAAAAAAAAAAAAAAAAAAAAAATTCCATTTTTATGCCTTGCTATAGCCTTACCTCTCATTTTGGGTGTTTTTCACTTTTTTCAATTTTTTCATGCCTTACTGAATTTTTACCCCAGTTTAAGTATGTGCATCATATTTACACTAGTTTTTAGGGTATTTTGAAATTCTTATCTCAGAGAAAAAAAAAAAAAAAAAAAAAAAAAAAAAATTCCATTTTTATGCCTTGCTATAGCCTTACCTCTCATTTTGGGTGATTTTCACTTATTTCAATTTTTTCATGCCTTACTGAATTTTTACCCCAGTTTAAGTATGTGCATCATATTTACACTAGTTTTTAGGGTATTTTGAAATTCTTATCTCAGAGAAAAAAAAAAAAAAAAAAAAAAAAAAAAAATTCCATTTTTATGCCTTGCTATAGCCTTACCTCTCATTTTGGGTGTTTGTCACTTTTTTCAATTTTTTCATGCCTTACTGCATTTTTATGCCAGTTTAAGTATGTGCATTATATTTACACTAGTTTTTTGGGTTTTGTGATATTATTATCTCAGAAAAAAAAAAAAAAAAAAAAAAAAATTCCATTTTTATGCCTTGCTATAGCCTTACCTCTCATTTTGGGTGATTTTCACTTTTTTTCAATTTTTTCATGCCTTACTGCATTTTTATTCCAGTTTAAGTATGTGCATTATATTTACACTAGTTTTTTGGGTTTTGTGATTTTATTATCTCAGAAAAAAAAAAAAAAAAATTCAATTTTTATGCCTTGCTATAGCCTTACCTCTCATTTTGGGTGTTTGTCACTTTTTTCAATTTTTTCATGCCTTACTGAATTTTTACCCCAGTTTAAGTATGTGCATCATATTTACACTAGTTTTTAGGGTATTTTGAAATTCTTATCTCAGAAAAAAAAAAAAAAAAAAAAAAAAAATTCCATTTTTATGCCTTGCTATAGCCTTCCCTCTCATTTTGGGTGATTTTCACTTATTTCAATTTTTTCATGCCTTACTGAATTTTTACCCCAGTTTAAGTATGTGCATCATATTTACACTAGTTTTTAGGGTATTTTGAAATTCTTATCTCAGAAAAAAAAAAAAAAAAAAAAAAAAAAAATTCCATTTTTATGCCTTGCTATAGCCTTACCTCTCATTTTGGGTGTTTGTCACTTTTTTCAATTTTTTCATGCCTTACTGAATTTTTACCCCAGTTTAAGTATGTGCATCATATTTACACTAGTTTTTAGGGTATTTTGAAATTCTTATCTCAGAAAAAAAAAAAAAAAAAAAAGAAAAAAATTCCATTTTTATGCCTTGCTATAGCCTTACCTCTCATTTTGGGTGTTTGTCACTTTTTTCAATTTTTTCATGCCTTACTGCATTTTTATGCCAGTTTAAGTATGTGCATTATATTTACACTAGTTTTTTGGGTTTTGTGATATTATTATCTCAGAAAAAAAAAGAAAAAAAATTCAATTTTTATGCCTTGCTATAGCCTTACCTCTCATTTTGGGTGATTTTCACTTTTTTCAATTTTTTCATGCCTTACTGCATTTTTATGCCAGTTTATTTATGTACATTATATTTACACTAGTTTTTAGGGTATTTTGAAATTCTTATCTCAGGAAAAAAAAAAAAAAAAAAAAAAAAATTCCATTTTTATGCCTTGCTATAGCCTTACCTCTCATTTTGGGTGATTTTCACTTTTTTCAATTTTTTCATGCCTTACTGCATTTTTATTCCAGTTTAAGTATGTGCATCATATTTACATTAGTTTTTAGGGTCTTGTGATATTCTTAACTCAGAAAAAAAATAAAAAGAGAAATTGGATTTTTATGCCTTGTTATAGCCTTACCTCTCATTTTGGGTGTTTGTCACTTTTTTCAATTTTTTCATGCCTTACAGCATTTTTAGGACAGTTTAAGTATGTGCATTATATTTACACTAGTTTTTTGGGTTTTGTGATATTATTATCTCAGAAAAAAAAAAAAAAAAAAATTCAATTTTTATGCCTTGCTATAGCCTTACCTCTCATATTGGGTGATTTTCACTTTTTTCAATTTTTTCATGCCTTACTGCATTTTTATGCCAGTTTAAGTATGTGCATTATATTTACACTAGTTTTTTGGGTTTTGTGATATTATTATCTCAAAAAAAAAAAAAAAAAAAATTCAATTTTTATGCCTTGCTATAGCCTTACCTCTCATATTGGGTGATTTTCACTTTTTTCAATTTTTTCATGCCTTACTGCATTTTTATGCCAGTTTATTTATGTGCATTATATTTACACTAGTTTTTAGGGTATTTTGAAATTCTTATCTCAGAAAAAAAAAAAAAAAAAAAAAAAAAAAAATTCCATTTTTATGCCTTGCTATAGCCTTACCTCTCATTTTGGGTGTTTTTCACTTTTTTCAATTTTTTCATGCCTTACTGAATTTTTACCCCAGTTTAAGTATGTGCATCATATTTACACTAGTTTTTAGGGTATTTTGAAATTCTTATCTCAGAGAAAAAAAAAAAAAAAAAAAAAAAAAAAAAAATTCCATTTTTATGCCTTGCTATAGCCTTACCTCTCATTTTGGGTGATTTTCACTTATTTCAATTTTTTCATGCCTTACTGAATTTTTACCCCAGTTTAAGTATGTGCATCATATTTACACTAGTTTTTAGGGTATTTTGAAATTCTTATCTCAGAGAAAAAAAAAAAAAAAAAAAAAAAAAAAAATTCCATTTTTATGCCTTGCTATAGCCTTACCTCTCATTTTGGGTGTTTGTCACTTTTTTCAATTTTTTCATGCCTTACTGCATTTTTATGCCAGTTTAAGTATGTGCATTATATTTACACTAGTTTTTTGGGTTTTGTGATATTATTATCTCAGAAAAAAAAAGAAAAAAAAAAAAAAATTCCATTTTTATGCCTTGCTATAGCCTTACCTCTCATTTTGGGTGATTTTCACTTTTTTTCAATTTTTTCATGCCTTACTGCATTTTTATTCCAGTTTAAGTATGTGCATTATATTTACACTAGTTTTTTGGGTTTTGTGATTTTATTATCTCAGAAAAAAAAAAAAAAAAATTCAATTTTTATGCCTTGCTATAGCCTTACCTCTCATTTTGGGTGTTTGTCACTTTTTTCAATTTTTTCATGCCTTACTGAATTTTTACCCCAGTTTAAGTATGTGCATCATATTTACACTAGTTTTTAGGGTATTTTGAAATTCTTATCTCAGAAAAAAAAAAAAAAAAAAAAAAAAAATTCCATTTTTATGCCTTGCTATAGCCTTCCCTCTCATTTTGGGTGATTTTCACTTATTTCAATTTTTTCATGCCTTACTGAATTTTTACCCCAGTTTAAGTATGTGCATCATATTTACACTAGTTTTTAGGGTATTTTGAAATTCTTATCTCAGAGAAAAAAAAAAAAAAAAAAAAAAAAAAAATTCCATTTTTATGCCTTGCTATAGCCTTACCTCTCATTTTGGGTGTTTGTCACTTTTTTCAATTTTTTCATGCCTTACTGCATTTTTATGCCAGTTTAAGTATGTGCATTATATTTACACTAGTTTTTTGGGTTTTGTGATATTATTATCTCAGAAAAAAAAAGAAAAAAAAAAAAAAATTCCATTTTTATGCCTTGCTATATATAGCCTTACCTCTCATTTTGGGTGATTTTCACTTTTTTCAATTTTTTCATGCCTTACTGCATTTTTATTCCAGTTTAAGTATGTGCATCATATTACATTAGTTTTTTGGGTCTTGTGATATTCTTAACTCAGAAAAAAAATAAAAAGAGAAATTGGATTTTTATGCCTTGTTATAGCCTTACCTCTCATTTTGGGTGTTTGTCACTTTTTTCAATTTTTTCATGCCTTACAGCATTTTTATGCCAGTTTAAGTATGTGCATTATATTTACACTAGTTTTTGGGTTTTTGTGATTTTATTATCTCAGAAAAAAAAAAAAAAAAATTCAATTTTTATGCCTTGCTATAGCCTTACCTCTCATTTTGGGTGTTTGTCACTTTTTTCAATTTTTTCATGCCTTACTGCATTTTTATGCCAGTTTAAGTATGTGCATTATATTTACACTAGTTTTTTGGGTTTTGTGATATTATTATCTCAGAAAAAAAAAAAATTCAATTTTTATGCCTTGCTATAGCCTTACCTCTCATTTTGGGTGTTTGTCACTTTTTTCAATTTTTTCATGCCTTACTGCATTTTTATGCCAGTTTAAGTATGTGCATTATATTTACACTAGTTTTTTGGGTTTTGTGATATTATTATCTCAGAAAAAAAAAAAAAAAAATTCAATTTTTATGCCTTGCTATAGCCTTACCTCTCATATTGGGTGATTTTCACTTTTTTCAATTTTTCATGCCTTACTGCATTTTTATGCCAGTTTAAGTATGTGCATTATATTTACACTAGTTTTTTGGGTTTTGTGATATTATTATCTCAGAAAAAAAAAAAAAAAAAATTCAATTTTTATGCCTTGCTATAGCCTTACCTCTCATATTGGGTGATTTTCACTTTTTTTCAATTTTTTCATGCCTTACTGCATTTTTATGCCAGTTTATTTATGTGCATTATATTTACACTAGTTTTTAGGGTATTTTGAAATTCTTATCTCAGAAAAAAAAAAAAAAAAAAAATTCAATTTTTATGCCTTGCTATAGCCTTCCCTCTCATTTTGGGTGATTTTCACTTATTTCAATTTTTTCATGCCTTACTGAATTTTTACCCCAGTTTAAGTATGTGCATCATATTTACACTAGTTTTTAGGGTATTTTGAAATTCTTATCTCAGAAAAAAAAAAAAAAAAAAAAAAAAATTCCATTTTTATGCCTTGCTATAGCCTTCCCTCTCATTTTGGGTGATTTTCACTTATTTCAATTTTTTCATGCCTTACTGAATTTTTACCCCAGTTTAAGTATGTGCATCATATTTACACTAGTTTTTAGGGTATTTTGAAATTCTTATCTCAGAAAAAAAAAAAAAAAAAAAAAAAAAAAAATTCCATTTTTATGCCTTGCTATAGCCTTACCTCTCATTTTGGGTGATTTTCACTTATTTCAATTTTTTCATGCCTTACTGAATTTTTACCCCAGTTTAAGTATGTGCATCATATTTACACTAGTCTTTAGGGTATTTTGAAATTCTTATCTCAGAAAAAAAAAAAAAAAAAAAAAAAAATTCAATTTTTATGCCTTGCTATAGCCTTACCTCTCATTTTGGGTGTTTTTCACTTTTTTCAATTTTTTCATGCCTTACTGCATTTTTATTCCAGTTTAAGTATGTGCATCATATTTACATTAGTTTTTAGGGTCTTGTGATATTCTTAACTCAGAAAAAAATAAAAAGAGAAATTGGATTTTTATGCCTTGTTATAGCCTTACCTCTCATTTTGGGTGTTTGTCACTTTTTTCAATTTTTTCATGCCTTACAGCATTTTCATGCCAGTTTAAGTATGTGCATTATATTTACACTAGTTTTTTGGGTTTTGTGATATTATTATAACAGAAAAAAAAAAGAAAAAAAAATTAAATTTTTATGCCTTGCTATAGCCTTACCTCTCATATTGGGTGATTTTCACTTTTTTCAATTTTTTCATGCCTTACTGCATTTTTATGCCAGTTTATTTATGTGCATTATATTTACACTAGTTTTTAGGGTATTTTGAAATTCTTATCTTAGAAAAAAAAAAAAAAAAAAATTCAATTTTTATGCCTTGCTATAGCCTTACCTCTCATATTGGGTGATTTTCACTTTTTTCAATTTTTTCATGCCTTACTGCATTTTTATGCCAGTTTATTTATGTGCATTATATTTACACTAGTTTTTAGGGTATTTTGAAATTCTTATCTCAGAAAAAAAAAAAAAAAAAAAAAATTCAATTTTTATGCCTTGCTATAGCCTTACCTCTCATTTTGGGTGATTTTCACTTATTTCAATTTTTTCATGCCTTACTGAATTTTTTACCCCAGTTTAAGTATGTGCATCATATTTACACTAGTTTTTAGGGTATTTTGAAATTCTTATCTCAGAAAAAAAAAAAAAAAAAAAAAAAAAAAATTCAATTTTTATGCCTTGCTATAGCCTTACCTCTCATTTTGGGTGTTTTTCACTTTTTTCAATTTTTTCATGCCTTACTGAATTTTTACCGCAGTTTAAGTATGTGCATCATATTTACACTAGTTTTTAGGGTATTTTGAAATTCTTATCTCAGAAAAAAAAAAAAAAAAAAAAAAAAAATTCCATTTTTATGCCTTGCTATAGCCTTACCTCTCATTTTGGGTGTTTTTCACTTTTTTTCAATTTTTTCATGCCTTACTGCATTTTTATGCCAGTTTAAGTATGTGCATTATATTTACCCTAGTTTTTTGGGTTTTGTGATATTATTATCTCAGAAAAAAAAAAAAAAAAAATTCAATTTTTATGCCTTGCTATATAGCCTTACCTCTCATTTTGGGTGTTTTTCACTTTTTTCAATTTTTTCATGCCTTACTGCATTTTTATTCCAGTTTAAGTATGTGCAACATATTTACATTAGTTTTTAGGGTCTTGTGATATTCTTAACTCAGAAAAAAAATAAAAAGAGAAATTGGATTTTTATGCCTTGTTATAGCCTTACCTCTCATTTTGGGTGTTTGTCACTTTTTTCAATTTTTTCATGCCTTACAGCATTTTTATGCCAGTTTAAGTATGTGCATTATATTTACACTAGTTTTTTGGGTTTTGTGATATTATTATCTCAGAAAAAAAAAAAAAAAATTCAATTTTTATGCCTTGCTATAGCCTTACCTCTCATATTGGGTGATTTTCACTTTTTTCAATTTTTTCATGCCTTACTGCATTTTTATGCCAGTTTATTTATGTGCATTATATTTACACTAGTTTTTAGGGTATTTTGAAATTCTTATCTCAGAAAAAAAAAAAAAAAAAAAATTCAATTTTTATGCCTTGCTATAGCCTTCCCTCTCATTTTGGGTGATTTTCACTTATTTCAATTTTTTCATGCCTTACTGAATTTTTACCCCAGTTTAAGTATGTGCATCATATTTACACTAGTTTTTAGGGTATTTTTAAATTCTTATCTCAGAAAAAAAAAAAAAAAAAAAAAAAAAATTCCATTTTTATGCCTTGCTATAGCCTTACCTCTCATTTTGGGTGTTTGTCACTTTTTCAATTTTTTCATGCCTTACAGCATTTTTATGCCAGTTTAAGTATGTGCATTATATTTACACTAGTTTTTTGGGTATTTTGAAATTCTTATCTCAGAAAAAAAAAAAAAAAAAAAAAAATTCAATTTTTATGCCTTGCTATAGCCTTACCTCTCATTTTGGGTGATTTCACTTATTTCAATTTTTTCATGCCTTACTGAATTTTTACCCCAGTTTAAGTATGTGCATCATATTTACACTAGTCTTTAGGGTATTTTGAAATTCTTATCTCAGAAAAAAAAAAAAAAAAAAAAAAATTAAATTTTTATGCCTTACTATAGCCTTACCTCTGATTTTGGGTGTTTTTCACTTTTTCTCTTTTTCCATGCCTTACTTCATTTTCATCCCAGTTTATGTGTGTGCATCATATTTACAATAGTTTTTAGGGTCTTATGATAGCCTTAACTCAGAAAAAAAATAAAAAGAGAAATTGGATTTTTATGCCTTGTTATAGCCTTACCTCTCATTTTGGGTGATTTTCACTTTTTTCAATTTTTTCATGCCTTACTGAATTTTTACCCCAGTTTAAGTATGTGCATTATATTTACACTAGTTTTTAGGGTTTTGTGATATTATTATCTCAGAAAAAAAAAAAAAAAAAAAATTTATTTTTTATGCCTTGCCTTACTTCTCATTTTGGGTGATTTTCACTTTTTTCAATTTTTGAAGCCTTACTGCATTTTTTACCCCAGTTTAAGTATGTGCATCATATTTACACTAGTTTTTAGTGTATTTTAAAATTGTTATCCAAAAAAAAAAAAAAAAAAAAAAAAAAAAATTCATTTTTTATGCCTTACTATAGCCTTACCTCTGATTTTGGGTGTTTGTCACTTTTTTCTCTTTTTCCATGCCTTACTTCATTTTCATCCCAGTTTATTTGTGTGCATCATATTTACATTAGTTTTTAGGGTCTTATGATAGCCTTAACTCAGAAAAAAAATAAAAAGAGAAATTGGATTTTTATGCTTTGCTATAGCCTTACCTCTCATTTTGGGTGTTTGTCACTTTTTCAATTTTTTCATGCCTTACTGCATTTTTATGCCAGTTTAAGTATGTGCATTATATTTACACTAGTTTTTTGGGTTTTGTGATATTATTATCTCAGAAAAAAAAGAAAAAAAATTCAATTTTAATGCCTTGCTATAGCCTTACCTCTCATTTTGGGTGATTTTCACTTTTTTCAATTTTTTCATGCCTTACTGCATTTTTATGCCAGTTTATTTATGTGCATTATATTTACACTAGTTTTTAGGGTATTTTGAAATTCTTATCTCAGAAAAAAAAAAAAAAAAAAAAAATTCAATTTTTATGCCTTGCTATAGCCTTACGTCTCATTTTGGGTGATTTTCACTTATTTCAATTTTTTCATGCCTTACTGAATTTTTACCCCAGTTTAAGTATGTGCATTATATTTACACTAGTTTTTTGGGTCTTGTGATATTATCATCTCAGAAAAAAAAAAAAAAAAAAATTCAATTTTTATGCCTCTCATTTTGAGTGATTTTCACTTTTTTCAATTTTTTCATGCCTTACTGCATTTTTATTCCAGTTTAAGTATGTGCATCATATTTACATTAGTTTTTAGGGTCTTGTGATTTAATTAACTCAGAAAAAAAATAAAAAGAGAAATTGGATTTTTATGCCTTGTTATAGCCTTACCTCTCATTTTGGGTGTTTGTCACTTTTTTCAATTTTTTCATGCCTTACAGCATTTTCATGCCAGTTTAAGTATGTGCATTATATTTACACTAGTTTTTTGGGTTTTGTGATATTATTATAACAGAAAAAAAAAAGAAAAAAAAATTCAATTTTTATGCATTGCTATAGCCTTACCTCTCATATTGGGTGATTTTCACTTTTTTCAATTTTTTCATGCCTTACTGCATTTTTATGCCAGTTTATTTATGTGCATTATATTTACACTAGTTTTTAGGGTATTTTGAAATTCTTATCTCAGAAAAAAAAAAAAAAAAAAATCAATTTTTATGCCTTGCTATAGCCTTACCTCTCATTTTGGGTGATTTTCACTTATTTCAATTTTTCATGCCTTACTGAATTTTTACCCCAGTTTAAGTATGTGCATCATATTTACACTAGTTTTTAGGGTATTTTGAAATTCTTATCTCAGAAAAAAAAAAAAAAAAAAAAAAAAAAAAATTCAATTTTTATGCCTTGCTATAGCCTTACCTCTCATTTTGGGTGTTTTTCACTTTTTTCAATTTTTTCATGCCTTACTGAATTTTTACCCCAGTTTAAGTATGTGCATTATATTTACACTAGTTTTTAGGGTATTTGAAATTCTTATCTCAGAAAAAAAAAAAAAAAAAAAAAAAAAAATTCCATTTTTATGCCTTGCTATAGCCTTACCTCTCATTTTGGGTGTTTGTCACTTTTTTCAATTTTTTCATGCCTTACTGAATTTTTACCCCAGTTTAAGTATGTGCATTATATTTACACTAGTTTTTTGGGTTTTGTGATATTATTATATCAGAAAAAAAAGAAAAAAAAATTCAATTTTTATGCCTTGCTATAGCCTTACCTCTCATTTTGGGTGATTTTCACTTTTTTCAATTTTTTCATGCCTTACTGCATTTTTATGCCAGTTTATTTATGTACATTATATTTACACTAGTTTTTAGGGTATTTTGAAATTCTTATCTCAGGAAAAAAAAAAAAAAAAAAAAAAAATTCCATTTTTATGCCTTGCTATAGCCTTACCTCTCATTTTGGGTGATTTTCACTTTTTTCAATTTTTTCATGCCTTACTGCATTTTTATTCCAGTTTAAGTATGTGCATCATATTTACATTAGTTTTTAGGGTCTTGTGATATTCTTAACTCAGAAAAAAAAATAAAAAGAGAAATTGGATTTTTATGCCTTGTTATAGCCTTACCTCTCATTTTGGGTGTTTGTCACTTTTTTCAATTTTTTCATGCCTTACAGCATTTTTATGCCAGTTTAAGTATGTGCATTATATTTACACTAGTTTTTTGGGTTTTGTGATATTATTATCTCAGAAAAAAAAAAAAAAAAATTCAATTTTTATGCCTTGCTATAGCCCTTACCTCTCATTTTGGGTGTTTTTCACTTTTTTCAATTTTTCATGCCTTACAGCATTTTTATGCCAGTTTAAGTATGTGCATTATATTTACACTAGTTTTTTGGGTTTTGTGATATTATTATCTCAGAAAAAAAAAAAATAAAAAATTCAATTTTTATGCCTTGCTATAGCCTTACCTCTCATATTGGGTGATTTTCACTTTTTTCAATTTTTCATGCCTTACTGCATTTTTATGCCAGTTTAAGTATGTTCATTATATTTACACTAGTTTTTTGGGTTTTGTGATATTATTATCTCAGAAAAAAAAAAAAAAAAAAATTCAATTTTTATGCCTTGCTATAGCCTTACCTCTCATATTGGGTGATTTTCACTTTTTTCAATTTTTTCATGCCTTACTGCATTTTTATGCCAGTTTATTTATGTGCATTATATTTACACTAGTTTTTAGGGTATTTTGAAATTCTTATCTCAGAAAAAAAAAAAAAAAAAAAAAAAAAATTCCATTTTTATGCCTTGTTATAGCCTTACCTCTCATTTTGGGTGTTTTTCACTTTTTTCAATTTTTTCATGCCTTACTGAATTTTTACCCCAGTTTAAGTATGTGCATCATATTTACACTAGTTTTTAGGGTATTTTGAAATTCTTATCTCAGAGAAAAAAAAAAAAAAAAAAAAAAAAAAAATTCAATTTTTATGCCTTGCTATAGCCTTCCCTCTCATTTTGGGTGATTTTCACTTATTTCAATTTTTTCATGCCTTACTGAATTTTACCCCAGTTTAAGTATGTGCATCATATTTACACTAGTTTTTAGGGTATTTTGAAATTCTTATCTCAGAAAAAAAAAAAAAAAAAAAAAAAAAAATTCCATTTTTATGCCTTGCTATAGCCTTCCCTCTCATTTTGGGTGATTTTCACTTATTTCAATTTTTTCATGCCTTACTGAATTTTTACCCCAGTTTAAGTATGTGCATCATATTTACACTAGTTTTTAGGGTATTTTGAAATTCTTATCTCAGAGAAAAAAAAAAAAAAAAAAAAAAAAAAAATTCCATTTTTATGCCTTGCTATAGCCTTACCTCTCATTTTGGGTGTTTGTCACTTTTTTCAATTTTTTCATGCCTTACTGCATTTTTATTCCAGTTTAAGTATGTGCATTATATTTACATTAGTTTTTTGGGTTTTGTGTTATTATTATCTAAAAAAAAAAAAGAAAAAAAAAAAAAATTCCATTTTTATGCCTTGCTATAGCCTTACCTCTCATTTTGGGTGATTTTCACTTTTTTCAATTTTTTCATGCCTTACTGCATTTTTATTCCAGTTTAAGTATGTGCATCATATTTACATTAGTTTTTAGGGTCTTGTGATATTCTTAACTCAGAAAAAAAATAAAAAGAGAAATTGGATTTTATGCCTTGTTATAGCCTTACCTCTCATTTTGGGTGTTTGTCACTTTTTTCAATTTTTTCATGCCTTACAGCATTTTTATGCCAGTTTAAGTATGTGCATTATATTTACACTAGTTTTTTGGGTTTTGTGATTTTATTATCTCAGAAAAAAAAAAAAAAAAATTCAATTTTTATGCCTTGCTATAGCCTTACCTCTCATTTTGGGTGTTTGTCACTTTTTTCAATTTTTTCATGCCTTACTGCATTTTTATGCCAGTTTAAGTATGTGCATTATATTTACACTAGTTTTTTGGGTTTTGTGATATTATTATCTCAGAAAAAAAAAAAAAAAAAATTCAATTTTTATGCCTTGCTATAGCCTTACCTCTCATTTTGGGTGTTTGTCACTTTTTTCAATTTTTTCATGCCTTACTGCATTTTTATGCCAGTTTAAGTATGTGCATTATATTTACACTAGTTTTTTGGGTTTTGTGATATTATTATCTCAGAAAAAAAAAAAAAAAAATTCAATTTTTATGCCTTGCTATAGCCTTACCTCTCATATTGGGTGATTTTCACTTTTTTCAATTTTTTCATGCCTTACTGCATTTTTATGCCAGTTTAAGTATGTGCATTATATTTACACTAGTTTTTTGGGTTTTGTGATATTATTATCTCAGAAAAAAAAAAAAAAAAAAATTCAATTTTTATGCCTTGCTATAGCCTTACCTCTCATATTGGGTGATTTTCACTTTTTTCAATTTTTTCATGCCTTACTGCATTTTTATGCCAGTTTATTTATGTGCATTATATTTACACTAGTTTTTAGGGTATTTTGAAATTCTTATCTCAGAAAAAAAAAAAAAAAAAATTCAATTTTTATGCCTTGCTATAGCCTTCCCTCTCATTTTGGGTGATTTTCACTTATTTCAATTTTTTCATGCCTTACTGAATTTTTACCCCAGTTTAAGTATGTGCATCATATTTACACTAGTTTTTAGGGTATTTTGAAATTCTTATCTCAGAAAAAAAAAAAAAAAAAAAAAAAAATTCCATTTTTATGCCTTGCTATAGCCTTCCCTCTCATTTTGGGTGATTTTTCACTTATTTCAATTTTTTCATGCCTTACTGAATTTTTACCCCAGTTTAAGTATGTGCATAAAATTTAAACTAGTTTTTAGGGTATTTTAAAATTCTTATCTCAGAAAAAAAAAAAAAAAAAAAAAAAAAAAAATTCCATTTTTATGCCTTGCTATAGCCTTACCTCTCATTTTGGGTGATTTTCACTTATTTCAATTTTTCATGCCTTACTGAATTTTTACCCCAGTTTAAGTATGTGCATCATATTTACACTAGTCTTTAGGGTATTTTGAAATTCTTATCTCAGAAAAAAAAAAAAAAAAAAAAAAAAATTCAATTTTTATGCCTTGCTATAGCCTTACCTCTCATTTTGGGTGTTTTCACTTTTTTCAATTTTTTTCATGCCTTACTGCATTTTTATTCCAGTTTAAGTATGTGCATCATATTTACATTAGTTTTTAGGGTCTTGTGATATTCTTACTCAGAAAAAAAATAAAAGAGAAATTGGATTTTTATGCCTTGTTATAGCCTTACCTCTCATTTTGGGTGTTTGTCACTTTTTTCAATTTTTTCATGCCTTACAGCATTTTCATGCCAGTTTAAGTATGTGCATTATATTTACACTAGTTTTTTGGGTTTTGTGATATTATTATAACAGAAAAAAAAAGAAAAAAAATTAAATTTTTATGCCTTGCTATAGCCTTACCTCTCATATTGGGTGATTTTCACTTTTTTCAATTTTTTCATGCCTTACTGCATTTTTATGCCAGTTTATTTATGTGCATTATATTTACACTAGTTTTTAGGGTATTTTGAAATTCTTATCTTAGAAAAAAAAAAAAAAAAAAAAATTCAATTTTTATGCCTTGCTATAGCCTTACCTCTCATATTGGGTGATTTTCACTTTTTCAATTTTTTCATGCCTTACTGCATTTTTATGCCAGTTTATTTATGTGCATTATATTTACACTAGTTTTTAGGGTATTTTGAAATTCTTATCTCAGAAAAAAAAAAAAAAAAAAAAAATTCAATTTTTATGCCTTGCTATAGCCTTACCTCTCATTTGGGTGATTTTCACTTATTTCAATTTTTTCATGCCTTACTGAATTTTTACCCCAGTTTAAGTATGTGCATCATATTTACACTAGTTTTTAGGGTATTTTGAAATTCTTATCTCAGAAAAAAAAAAAAAAAAAAAAAAAAAAAAAATTCAATTTTTATGCCTTGCTATAGCCTTACCTCTCATTTTGGGTGTTTTTCACTTTTTTCAATTTTTTCATGCCTTACTGCATTTTTATGCCAGTTTAAGTATGTGCATTATATTTACACTAGTTTTTGGGTTTTGTGATATTATTATCTCAGAAAAAAAAAAAAAAAAATTCAATTTTTATGCCTTGCTATAGCCTTACCTCTCATATTGGGTGATTTTCACTTTTTTCAATTTTTTCATGCCTTACTGCATTTTATGCCAGTTTATTTATGTGCATTATATTTACACTAGTTTTTAGGGTATTTTGAAATTCTTATCTCAGAAAAAAAAAAAAAAAAAAAAAAAAAAATTCCATTTCTATGCCTTGCTATAGCCTTACCTCTCATTTTGGGTGATTTTCACTTATTTCAATTTTTTCATGCCTTACTGAATTTTTACCCCAGTTTAAGTATGTGCATCATATTTACACTAGTTTTTAGGGTATTTTGAAATTCTTATCTCAGAGAAAAAAAAAAAAAAAAAAAAAAAAAAAATTCCATTTTTATGCCTTGCTATAGCCTTACCTCTCATTTTGGGTGATTTTCACTTATTTCAATTTTTTCATGCCTTACTGAATTTTTACCCCAGTTTAAGTATGTGCATCATATTTACACTAGTTTTTAGGGTATTTTGAAATTCTTATCTCAGAAAAAAAAAAAAAAAAAAAAAAAAAAATTCAATTTTTATGCCTTGCTATATAGCCTTACCTCTCATTTGGGTTTTTTTCACTTTTTTCAATTTTTTCATGCCTTACTGCATTTTTATTCCAGTTTAAGTATGTGCAACATATTTACATTAGTTTTTAGGGTCTTGTGATATTCTTAACTCAGAAAAAAAATAAAAAGAGAAATTGGATTTTTATGCCTTGTTATAGCCTTACCTCTCATTTTGGGTGTTTGTCACTTTTTTCAATTTTTTCATGCCTTACAGCATTTTATGCCAGTTTAAGTATGTGCATTATATTTACACTAGTTTTTGGGTTTTGTGATATTATTATCTCAGAAAAAAAAAAAAAAAATTCAATTTTTATGCCTTGCTATAGCCTTACCTCTCATATTGGGTGATTTTCACTTTTTTCAATTTTTTCATGCCTTACTGCATTTTTATGCCAGTTTATTTATGTGCATTATATTTACACTAGTTTTTAGGGTATTTTGAAATTCTTATCTCAGAAAAAAAAAAAAAAAAAAATTCAATTTTTATGCCTTGCTATAGCCTTCCCTCTCATTTTGGGTGATTTTCACTTATTTCAATTTTTTCATGCCTTACTGAATTTTTACCCCAGTTTAAGTATGTGCATCATATTTACACTAGTTTTTAGGGTATTTTGAAATTCTTATTTCAGAAAAAAAAAAAAAAAAAAAAAAAAAAATTCCATTTTATGCCTTGCTATAGCCTTACCTCTCATTTTGGGTGTTTGTCACTTTTTTCAATTTTTTCATGCCTTACAGCATTTTTATGCCAGTTTAAGTATGTGCATTATATTTACACTAGTTTTTAGGGTATTTTGAAATTCTTATCTCAGAAAAAAAAAAAAAAAAAAAAAAATTCAATTTTTATGCCTTGCTATAGCCTTACCTCTCATTTTGGGTGATTTTCACTTATTTCAATTTTTTCATGCCTTACTGAATTTTTACCCAGTTTAAGTATGTGCATCATATTTACACTAGTCTTTAGGGTATTTTGAAATTCTTATCTCAGAAAAAAAAAAAATTAAATTTTTATGCCTGCTATAGCCTTACCTCTCATTTTGGGTGTTTTTCACTTTTTCAATTTTTTTCATGCCTTACTGCATTTTTATTCCAGTTTAAGTATGTGCATCATATTTACATTAGTTTTTAGGGTCTTGTGATATTCTTAACTCAGAAAAAAAATAAAAGAGAAATTGGATTTTTATGCCTTGTTATAGCCTTACCTCTCATTTGGGTGATTTTCACTTTTTTCAATTTTTCATGCCTTACTGAATTTTTACCCCAGTTTAAGTATGTGCATTATATTTACACTAGTTTTTAGGGTTTTGTGATATTATTATCTCAGAAAAAAAAAAAAAAAAAAATTCATTTTTTATGCCTTGCCTTACTTCTCATTTTGGGTGATTTCTCTTTTTTCAATTTTTTGAAGCCTTACTGCATTTTTACCCCAGTTTAAGTATGTGCATCATATTTACACTAGTTTTTAGTGTATTTTGAAATTGTTATCTCAAAAAAAAAAAAAAAAAAAAAAAAAAAAATTCATTTTTTTATGCCTTGCCTTCCTTCTCATTTGGGTGATTTTCACTTTTTTCAATTTTTTCATGCCTTACAGCATTTTTATGCCAGTTTAAGTATGTGCATCATATTTACACTAGTTTTTTAGGGTATTTTAAAATTTTTTTCTAAGAAAAAAAAAAAAAAAAAAAAAAAGAGAAATTGGATTTTTATGCCTTACTACAGCCTTACCTCTGATTTTGGGTGTTTGTCACTTTTTTCTCATTTTCCAATTTTTTCATGTCTTACTGCATTTATACCCCAGCTTAAGTATGTGCGTCATATTTACACTAGTTTTAAAGGTGTTGTTTTGTTCTTATCTCAGAAAAAAAAAAAAAAAAAAGTTTCAATTTTATGCCTTACTTTAGCATTACCTCTGATACTGGGTGTTTGTCACTTTTTTTCATGCCTGACTGCATTTTTACCCCAGTTAAAGTATGTGCGTCATATTTACACTAGTTTTTAGGGTCTTGTGATATTGTTATCTCAGAAAGTTTTTAGGGTCTTGTGACAGCCTTATCTCAGAATTAATTTTAAGTTTAAGTTTTTCAATATTTATGCTTACTACAGCCTTACCTCGATTTTTGAGTGTTCGTCAATATTTTCTAATTTTCCACTTTTTTCTCATTGTCCTTGCTTTGCTGCATTCTCACCCCAGTTTAATTGTGCACATAATATTTGAATTAGTTTTTAGGGTTTTGTATTAGCCTTATCCAAGAAAAATAAACCCATAGTTTTTTTGCCTTTACCTCTGATTTTGGGTGTTGGTCCTTTTTTTCTTGTTGTATCACTCCAAACTTCTTGTTCTGTTGTGCAGTATGTCTTTGGAGGATTTGATCACCTGATCACCTGTGGACAGTGACTCGTGCACTTGGTTACCATTAGTACTTGACTTATGAAGAAGAGTGCTTTTTGGCATTTTGACTTTTACTTTTGGTATTTGAGTCTAAAACGTTGCTAACATGTTTACACATGCTGTTTTTAATGAAGGAAAGGGTTTTGACCCGGTTCTGCTAGAGACTACACTAAAGGTCCTCTCGTAATTCTTACGTCTCGTAGCATATTTAACTTGAATCTAGAGCCTGTGTCTAAAGGTTTGTTGCCATTAGGATTGAACCCCAATCCCACCTGATGAATTTATTGCTTGTCCTCCACAAACTACAGTATGTGTTCACATTGCCTTCACATGACTCATGGGTTTTTTGACTTTCACATTTGTGGTAAGGTAATAAGCTGAAATAGCAGCTTTTCAACACAGTGAGTATTGAGCCTAGCTTTGTGAGTTAGAGGAGCTGTTCTAACAGGGGGAGCTAAACTCAGCTGCACTCTCTGATGACAATAATTTGTGATGTTTATAATTCAGTGTTCACACGTTTATTATTAAAGATACATTTCATATTTTGCTTTTGTTGTTTGTCTGATTTTCATCAATTCATGACCCTTAATACAGTCTCAACCCATTTAAGTGTGCTTGTCAAATTCGCACTAGTATTTAGCCTTATCTAAGAAATTCAAAGTTTTTAAATTTTTAATACCATACTATATAATAGCATTACTTCGGATTTTGGGTGTTTATCTTGTGATATATTTTTTTTCTTTTATCAGCTATTGGCTGTTTTTTTTTTTTTTTAATTGGCCCTTGTTTATGACAACGTCTTTGATAGAAGAAGAAAACATTATTTTAGTGTGTTTCAGTGTTGTGGGGTGCATGTTTATTAGAAGGAGCTAAATGTACTTTGCTAACCCTAATTCTAAATATTCTAGATTACCATATTTTCCTCTTTTCAAAAATGTCTCCCTCTAATGGTCAGATGGTAAAACGTGCACTTTATTTAAGCATGTTTATTAAAGTTTATTTAACTCCAACACCAATAACAGTCAGGGGGGCCTAAAAAAGTGACTACTGAAAAAAACAGCACAAATCCATAAATGTTACTAACTAAAGTGTTCTTTATTTCTCATGCATTACGCAAATACACTAAGTCGTGGAAACAAATACAGCACGATAATGTGTGTACTTAGTTTCTGTTCATTTCTCCAGAGCTCCAGTACAGACAGCTGGTTTCACGCCCTGTGGACATAAAATACACGCGATCACATCTGTGCACATCACAAATGTGACTATTGTAACAATGAAAACAATGATGTGCTTCTATGTTAGCAATATTGGTAAACTTGTGCATTTTTCAGATCTTGCATTGCACAAACAAAGTAAGTCCTCACCCTGTAGAGCTGACAAACCAACTGGACGAGGGACGACCATGCTTGGTCCTCGTTCTCCTTAGTGTATTCCTGCAACAATATTTACAGTACTTGATGGTTAATCCCACAAAGCTTTTAGTCTCCACCAGCAAAACTGTAAAAAACTGTGCTCAGAAAAAAAAAAAAACTAATTTAATATTTTGTACAGACAAAAGTAAGTGTTTACGTGGGCAGGAAAAGTGGATAAGTATTTATTACAATCATGAATCACAAACAGACTAAAGTCTTTTTCACAGACTTTTGATCTTTTCCTTGACATAAAACTTCACAAAAAATTCAAAGTGCAATAGTTTTTTAAACGAATATCCACCGGTTTATTTTCTGTTCAAAAACTAAATACATGTAATGAATTTCAATTAAGTGCATTTTCTCTTCGTTCAGACTCATATCTTGACATTTGCAAATATATTTCTATGTTTTTTGAATGATGGAAACAGATTATTTAGAAGAAGAAAAATATGAATCAGTTTCTGTCTGATCATATACTTAGAGGTGGTTCTTGAGCTTTACCCCATTGAAAGTGACCCAGGGAATGTGTCTGTGTGCTGGGTTCAGAGCTCGGGTCATGACAGCGTTGTCATGCATCAGCTGTTTTCCAAGGCTTCCTCTTACACAGGAGTCCACAGTGGACCAGGAGAGGGAGGGGCTAAACATCTGGATACACTGGACACAACAACAACAACATCAGATGTGCTTAAACTTTCTGTTTGTAATTTATACTGTAGAACAGAGGTGTCAAACTCATTCTAGTTCAAGGGCCAAATACGGACGAGTTCGATCACAAGTGGGCCACAGGTTTTAGGCGGGAAAATGAACAATTTCTATGGGGTGCAGATTGTAACGTTGCGAATGCTAAAATTTCCAGCAACTTCTTGCAACATTTAGCAACAAACCACATTTAAAAAACGTATTTCAATTTTTTAATGGTACTTTTGACCAGATTTACAGCAACATTTGTGAAATGTGTGATGTTTTTCTCCGCATGAAAATATAATGTCAATGTTAAATCAAGAAAAAATGCAGGATTTTGGAAAAATAGAGTTCTTTCAACAACTGAATTATTTGGTTATATACTCAATGATTCATGTTTTCACTGTCATTTTCACTTTCTCCTGCGGGCCGAATTGGTTGCTCCAAAAGGCCGAATTTGGCCCCCGGGCCATGAATTTGACAAAGGTGCTGTAGAAGATAATCTGGAGTTTTAATTCGATTTGTCGTTTCACGTTCCCGAAAATACCTTTCAGATTTTTAACATTTCAGCTGATGATGAGGTCATGATCTTACCTATATAGTATATAGTGTTGATACTCACAGACTCTGCAGCACTGAGGACATCTATAGACGACTCCATGCAGTGGATGATGGGAAATGCCAGTGAGTGTCCTGTTAGGTGAATGATGCAGGCCTGGGGGAAATATGTGGATTATTTACTGACATGTTTCTGAGTAGGAGAAATGCTACAAAGCTGCTAATGTTCATCTCAAACCTCGATGACGTTCCCTCTGCACTCAGGAGACGCTGGAGATGAAACGTCCTGCAAGAACCAATCAGTTGTTAAACTAAATACTATTAGTGAAGTAATTACAGCATAACTATCACAAATGTGTTCATGGGTCACTGACAGAAAGAGGGTGGGTGCACCTCAGCATTTCCATAAGGTATTAATGTGACTGCCATGATGTGCTGCAGCATGGTCCAGGTGGGAAACAGCTGCTGCGTGATGAATGCTCTGCAGGCCGGACTAAGGCTCTCATAGTACAACGTGATGGACACTGGAGGAACCCTCAGGTTTGGCTGCAAAGCTCTAACCTCCATGCACTGTTTCTGAACCTGCACAAGAGAACATGTTCTATACTACTTCACTCATAAAAAAAAAAAAAACAACTAACAAAATCAGCAGTTGTAATGTCAGCAAAACCTCATTGAAACACATTTTATTGATAAGATGAATGGATGCCCATGGTGAAGAATTATTAGCAATGAGCAGCTTTTTTTTCTAATGTATGTTGTTTAAAATGAATGCTTTTTATCACCAGATGATTGGTTGGAAAACAGAACACTCAATGCAAAGTCCTTCCTTTCAATTTGCTGAAATGAATTCATTATCTATAAATTTAAAGGCATCAGGCTTTTGGGCATAAAAATGATTTCTTGGGATGAATCGATCGTCTTCAAAAGGAAATATTTGGTCTTTTGATTTTCCTGAGCGCGGCCCTGCAGGTCACATGAAGATGGTGGCGTTTAATTTCTGAGGCATGACTCTCATTTAAAATCAGACTGAAGTCACTCATTTAACTGCGCTCAAAACAAACAAAAAATGGGCTTTACATTAAAGTAGAAAAAAGTTATACATTGAAAATAATCAGGAAATGACAGGTTAAGGGTTTGAGTTTATACTAATAATTCATACATATTAAATTTCAAGATTAAAGATATTTTTTGATCCTCACTGAGAGACACATATTTTAGCTTTGACAACTCATTACACACATAAATCTGACCAGAACAAACTGCATATTGTGGTGCTTAATAGAGCTTGAGCAGTTATTTCAAAAGTCTTGGTTTTATTTTAGCTTTTATTAACTATGGATCACATTAGCAATCAATCGTGCTGAGTCCTTTGTAAACAGACTTAAACACTTGATTCTACTCACCTTGCATTCTACGGCTATTTCCAGCGAGCGGCACCACTGAGATGGAGGATAGCGACAGGCCGGTTTGGGATGAGAAGAACCTAAACCTGTGAGGTTATCACAGAGGAGGAAAAGCACAGCCAGCAGCCCTGACAGCTTCATGATCACTGAGGACAGAGAGAGGAAGAGGAGGGCTGAAGCTGCTCCTCCATAGAATGACGGACAGCTCATATACTCAGACAATGCTTGTTTTTCACCTTCTTTTTACTCGTCCTGATTTGGAGAAATTACATTTTTAGTTTTCCACTGCACATTTAACCAGTCTCACACTAACTTGTTAAACCATGATCTCAAGTTTATTTGGGATCTGAAAGTGCATACATTAATCATCGTGCTCTGAAATAAGTCAAATCAGGTTTTACATCAATGAAATAGTTTGAGATGACTCCTATATAAACACAAACAGTCTCTAATTGAGGACAACACTCTGAATGTTATTATTGCATACCTAATACATGAAGTTATTTACTCACAGCAGAACGCTATCAGCTATAGGTGCAGCTAAACTCTTTAAAGCAAATAACAAAACAACCTCTCAACAGTCACAAAGGAAACTCAGCAGTCACAGGAAGTTTTACAGAGATCATTTTAACATACAGTATACGGAGACACAAAGACATGAAGAGTGAAATTATCCTATTTGCAGCTCAAAATCCTTGCATTTGAAATTTCAAAACCATCCGTTTCTCAAATTTCAAGAGAAAATGGTGAGATTGCAGGACTAAACATCATTTTAAACACGCATTTTTATCTGGTTATTATTGATATTGAATGGTATTAATGTTTGTAAGTACACACGGACAGATTTCATGTGATCAATGCGTAAGATCACAGACGTCTTGATAGGACTTCGTCACATTATAGTTTCGTTTTTTTTAGTCGACAAAAATATAAATATAATTTGGTAGAGTTTTCATCCACATATTTTTCACATTAGTCATAGTTTAGTTTTATGTTGCCGAAAAAAAAAAAAATGCAGTTGATGAAAACTATGACCAAAATATTTAGTCAACAAAATGAACACTGCTGACCCGCTAGGTAGGCGCGTACACCCTGGAGAGGGCGCCAGTCCATCTAAAGGACAACATGGATGGCCAGACTATCACTAAAAACAAATACACAGTGCAATCAAACACAAAAATTTAAACATAAAGCTGGAGAATCATTTCTTTCTGAAGAAATCTGATATATATATATATGTATATATATATATATATATATATATATATATATTTTTTGTATTTTTTTTCAATCTTCCAAAGTAAAACTAATGTCTGACAGAACAAATATCAGATTTAACAGGAAACGTTTAACAGCAAATAAGTAAAGTTAACAGGCTAAATTATTGCACTGCAAACATTATTTTTTTTTTAACACAAAGGCTTATCTAATCCATAAAACTAAAGAGATCATATAATATAGCGTTTTTACTGCACTTGTTTCTAAACGAAGCAGTGGATTTTGAATGTGTTGTTGCCTCAGGGATCTCCTACATTTTCCACATTGCTACACCTTACTAGTACCAATAGATAAAACTA
>NC_041047.1:12574337-12586837 GCF_900634775.1 Gouania willdenowi
AATTCATTTTTATGCCTCAGAAAAAAAAAAAAAAAAAATTCAATTTTTATGCCTGCTATAGCCTTACCTCTCATATTGGGTGATTTTCACTTTTTTTCAATTTTTTCATGCCTTACTGCATTTTTATGCCAGTTTATTTATGTGCATCTATATTTACACTAGTTTTTAGGGTATTTTGAAATTCTTATCTCAGAAAAAAAAAAAAAAAAAAAAAAAACAAAATTCCATTTTTATGCCTTGCTATAGCCTTACCTCTCATTTTGGGTGTTTTTCACTTTTTTTCAATTTATTTGTTTTTCATGCCTTACTGAATTTTTACCCCAGTTTAAGTAGTGCATCATATTTTACACTAGTTTTAGGGTATTTTGAAATTCTTATCTAGAGGAAAAAAAAAAAAAAAAAAAAAAAAAAAAATGCCATTTTATGCCTTGCTATAGCCTTACCTCTCATTTTGGGTGATTTTCACTTATTTCAATTTTTTTCATGACCTACTGAATTTTTACCCCAGTTTAAGTATGTGCATCATATTTACACTAGTTTTTAGGGTATTTTGAAATTCTTATCTCAGAGAAAAAAAAAAAAAAAAAAAAAAAAAAATTCCATTTTATGCCTTTGCTATAGCCTTACCTCTCATTTTGGGTTGTCTTGTCACTTTTTTCAATTTTTTCATGCCTTACTGCATTTTTATGCCAGTTTAAGTATGTGCATTATATTTACACTAGTTTTTTGGGTTTGTGATATTATTATCTCAGAAAAAAAAAGAAAAAAAAAAAAAATTCCATTTTTATGCATTGCTATAGCCTTACCTCTCATTTTGGGTGATTTTCACTTTTTTTCAATTTTTCATGCCTTACTGCATTTTTATTCCAGTTTAAGTAGGGCATTATATTTACACTAGTTTTTTGGGTTTTGTGTTTTTATTATCTCAGAAAAAAAAAAAAAAAAATTCAATTTTATGCCTTGCTATAGCCTTACCTCTCATATTGGGTGATTTTCACTTTTTTCAATTTTTTCATGCCTTACTGAATTTTTACCCCCAGTTTTAAGTATGTGCATCATATTTACACTAGTTTTTAGGGTATTTTTAAATTCTTATCTCAGAAAAAAAAAAAAAAAAAAAAAAAAAATTCCATTTTTATGCCTTGCTATAGCCTTCCCTCTCATTTTGGGTGATTTTCACTTATTTCAATTTTTTCATGCCTTACTGAATTTTTACCCCAGTTTAAGTATGTGCATCATATTTACACTAGTTTTTAGGGTATTTTGAAATTCTTATCTCAGAAAAAAAAAAAAAAAAAAAAAAAAAAATTCCATTTTTATGCCTTGCTATAGCCTTACCTCTCATTTTGGGGTGTTTGTCACTTTTTTCAATTTTTTCATGCCTTACTGAATTTTTACCCCAGTTTAAGTATGTGCATCATATTTACACTAGTTTTTAGGGTATTTTGAAATTCTTATCTCAGAAAAAAAAAAAAAAAAAAAGAAAAAAATTCCATTTTATGCCTTGCTATAGCCTTACCTCTCATTTTGGGTGTTTGTCACTTTTTTCAATTTTTTCATGCCTTACTGCATTTTTATGCCAGTTTAAGTATGTGCATTATATTTACACTAGTTTTTTGGGTTTTGTTGATATTATTATCTCAGAAAAAAAAAAAAAAAAAATTCAATTTTTATGCCTTGCTATAGCCTTACCTCTCATTTTGGGTGATTTTCACTTTTTTCAATTTTTTCATGCCTTACTGCATTTTTATGCCAGTTTATTTATGTACATTATATTTACACTAGTTTTTAGGGTATTTTGAAATTCTTATCTCAGGAAAAAAAAAAAAAAAAAAAAAAAAAATTCCATTTTTATGCCTTGCTATAGCCTTACCTCTCATTTTGGGTGATTTTCACTTTTTTCAATTTTTTCATGCCTTACTGCATTTTTATTCCTGTTTAAGTATGTGCATCATATTTACATTAGTTTTTAGGGTCTTGTGATATTCTTAACTCAGAAAAAAATAAAAAGAGAAATTGGATTTTTATGCCTTGTTATAGCCTTACCTCTCATTTTGGGTGTTTGTCACTTTTTTCAATTTTTTCATGCCTTACAGCATTTTTAGGACAGTTTAAGTATGTGCATTATATTTACACTAGTTTTTTGGGTTTTGTGATATTATTATCTCAGAAAAAAAAAAAAAAAAATTCAATTTTTATGCCTTTCTATAGCCTTACCTCTCATATTGGGTGATTTTCACTTTTTTCAATTTTTTCATGCCTTACTGCATTTTTATGCCAGTTTAAGTATGTGCATTATATTTACACTAGTTTTTTGGGTTTTGTGATATTATTATCTCAAAAAAAAAAAAAAAAAAAATTCAATTTTTATGCCTTGCTATAGCCTTACCTCTCATATTGGGTGATTTTCACTTTTTTCAATTTTTTCATGCCTTACTGCATTTTATGCCAGTTTATTTATGTGCATTATATTTACACTAGTTTTTAGGGTATTTTGAAATTCTTATCTCAGAAAAAAAAAAAAAAAAAAAAAAAAAAAATTCCATTTTTATGCCTTGCTATAGCCTTACCTCTCATTTTGGGTGTTTTTCACTTTTTTCAATTTTTTCATGCCTTACTGAATTTTTACCCCAGTTTAAGTATGTGCATCATATTTACACTAGTTTTTAGGGTATTTTGAAATTCTTATCTCAGAGAAAAAAAAAAAAAAAAAAAAAAAAAAAAATTCCATTTTTATGCCTTGCTATAGCCTTACCTCTCATTTTGGGTGATTTTCACTTATTTCAATTTTTTCATGCCTTACTGAATTTTTACCCCAGTTTAAGTATGTGCATCATATTTACACTAGTTTTTAGGGTATTTTGAAATTCTTATCTCAGAGAAAAAAAAAAAAAAAAAAAAAAAAAAATTCCATTTTTATGCCTTGCTATAGCCTTACCTCTCATTTTGGGTGTTTGTCACTTTTTTCAATTTTTTCATGCCTTACTGCATTTTTATGCCAGTTTAAGTATGTGCATTATATTTACACTAGTTTTTTGGGTTTTGTGATATTATTATCTCAGAAAAAAAAAGAAAAAAAAAAAAAAATTCCATTTTTATGCCTTGCTATAGCCTTACCTCTCATTTTGGGTGATTTCACTTTTTTTCAATTTTTTCATGCCTTACTGCATTTTTATTCCAGTTTAAGTATGTGCATTATATTTACACTAGTTTTTGGGTTTTGTGATTTTATTATCTCAGAAAAAAAAAAAAAAAATTCAATTTTTATGCCTTGCTATAGCCTTACCTCTCATTTTGGGTGTTTGTCACTTTTTTCAATTTTTTCATGCCTTACTGAATTTTTACCCCAGTTTAAGTATGTGCATCATATTTACACTAGTTTTTAGGGTATTTTGAAATTCTTATCTCAGAAAAAAAAAAAAAAAAAAAAAAAATTCCATTTTTATGCCTTGCTATAGCCTTCCCTCTCATTTTGGGTGATTTTCACTTATTTCAATTTTTTCATGCCTTACTGAATTTTTACCCCAGTTTAAGTATGTGCATCATATTTACACTAGTTTTTTAGGGTATTTTGAAATTCTTATCTCAGAGAAAAAAAAAAAAAAAAAAAAAAAAAAATTCCATTTTTATGCCTTGCTATAGCCTTACCTCTCATTTTGGGTGTTTGTCACTTTTTTCAATTTTTTCATGCCTTACTGCATTTTTATGCCAGTTTAAGTATGTGCATTATATTTACACTAGTTTTTTGGGTTTTGTGATATTATTATCTCAGAAAAAAAAAGAAAAAAAAAAAAAAAATTCCATTTTTATGCCTTGCTATATATAGCCTTACCTCTCATTTTGGGTGATTTTCACTTTTTTCAATTTTTTCATGCCTTACTGCATTTTTATTCCAGTTTAAGTATGTGCATCATATTTACATTAGTTTTTAGGGTCTTGTGATATTCTTAACTCAGAAAAAAAATAAAAAGAGAAATTGGATTTTTATGCCTTGTTATAGCCTTACCTCTCATTTTGGGTGTTTGTCACTTTTTTCAATTTTTTCATGCCTTACTGCATTTTTATGCCAGTTTAAGTATGTGCATTATATTTACACTAGTTTTTTGGGTTTTGTGATATTATTATCTCAGAAAAAAAAAAAATTCAATTTTTATGCCTTGCTATAGCCTTACCTCTCATTTTGGGTGTTTGTCACTTTTTTCAATTTTTTCATGCCTTACTGCATTTTTATGCCAGTTTAAGTATGTGCATTATATTTACACTAGTTTTTTGGGTTTTGTGATATTATTATCTTAGAAAAAAAAAAAAAAAAATTCAATTTTTATGCCTTGCTATAGCCTTACCTCTCATATTGGGTGATTTTCACTTTTTTCAATTTTTTCATGCCTTACTGCATTTTTATGCCAGTTTAAGTATGTGCATTATATTTACACTAGTTTTTTGGGTTTTGTGATATTATTATCTCAGAAAAAAAAAAAAAAAAAATTCAATTTTTATGCCTTGCTATAGCCTTACCTCTCATATTGGGTGATTTTCACTTTTTTCAATTTTTTCATGCCTTACTGCATTTTTATGCCAGTTTATTTATGTGCATTATATTTACACTAGTTTTTAGGGTATTTTGAAATTCTTATCTCAGAAAAAAAAAAAAAAAAAAAATTCAATTTTTATGCCTTGCTATAGCCTTCCCTCTCATTTTGGGTGATTTTCACTTATTTCAATTTTTTCATGCCTTACTGAATTTTTACCCCAGTTTAAGTATGTGCATCATATTTACACTAGTTTTTAGGGTATTTTGAAATTCTTATCTCAGAAAAAAAAAAAAAAAAAAAAAAAAATTCCATTTTTATGCCTTGCTATAGCCTTCCCTCTCATTTTGGGTGATTTTCACTTATTTCAATTTTTTCATGCCTTACTGAATTTTTACCCCAGTTTAAGTATGTGCATCATATTTACACTAGTTTTTAGGGTATTTTGAAATTCTTATCTCAGAAAAAAAAAAAAAAAAAAAAAAAAAAAATTCCATTTTTATGCCTTGCTATAGCCTTACCTCTCATTTTGGGTGATTTTCACTTATTTCAATTTTTTCATGCCTTACTGAATTTTTACCCCAGTTTAAGTATGTGCATCATATTTACACTAGTCTTTAGGGTATTTTGAAATTCTTATCTCAGAAAAAAAAAAAAAAAAAAAAAAAAATTCAATTTTTATGCCTTGCTATAGCCTTACCTCTCATTTTGGGTGTTTTTCACTTTTTTCAATTTTTTCATGCCTTACTGCATTTTTATTCCAGTTTAAGTATGTGCATCATATTTACATTAGTTTTTAGGGTCTTGTGATATTCTTAACTCAGAAAAAAAATAAAAGAGAAATTGGATTTTTATGCCTTGTTATAGCCTTACCTCTCATTTTGGGTGTTTGTCACTTTTTTCAATTTTTTCATGCCTTACAGCATTTTCATGCCAGTTTAAGTATGTGCATTATATTTACACTAGTTTTTTGGGTTTTGTGATATTATTATAACAGAAAAAAAAAAGAAAAAAAATTAAATTTTTATGCCTTGCTATAGCCTTACCTCTCATATTGGGTGTTTTTCACTTTTTTCAATTTTTTCATGCCTTACTGCATTTTTATGCCAGTTTATTTATGTGCATTATATTTACACTAGTTTTTAGGGTATTTTGAAATTCTTATCTTAGAAAAAAAAAAAAAAAAAAAATTCAATTTTTATGCCTTGCTATAGCCTTACCTCTCATATTGGGTGATTTTCACTTTTTTCAATTTTTTCATGCCTTACTGCATTTTTATGCCAGTTTATTTATGTGCATTATATTTACACTAGTTTTTAGGGTATTTTGAAATTCTTATCTCAGAAAAAAAAAAAAAAAAAAAAAATTCAATTTTTATGCCTTGCTATAGCCTTACCTCTCATTTTGGGTGATTTTCACTTATTTCAATTTTTTCATGCCTTACTGAATTTTTACCCCAGTTTAAGTATGTGCATCATATTTACACTAGTTTTTAGGGTATTTTGAAATTCTTATCTCAGAAAAAAAAAAAAAAAAAAAAAAAAAAAAATTCAATTTTTATGCCTTGCTATAGCCTTACCTCTCATTTTGGGTGTTTTTCACTTTTTTCAATTTTTTCATGCCTTACTGAATTTTTACCGCAGTTTAAGTATGTGCATCATATTTACACTAGTTTTTAGGGTATTTTGAAATTCTTATCTCAGAAAAAAAAAAAAAAAAAAAAAAAAAAATTCCATTTTTATGCCTTGCTATAGCCTTACCTCTCATTTTGGGTGTTTGTCACTTTTTTCAATTTTTTCATGCCTTACTGCATTTTTATGCCAGTTTAAGTATGTGCATTATATTTACCCTAGTTTTTTGGGTTTTGTGATATTATTATCTCAGAAAAAAAAAAAAAAAAATTCAATTTTTATGCCTTGCTATATAGCCTTACCTCTCATTTTGGGTGTTTTTCACTTTTTTCAATTTTTTCATGCCTTACTGCATTTTTATTCCAGTTTAAGTATGTGCAACATATTTACATTAGTTTTTAGGGTCTTGTGATATTCTTAACTCAGAAAAAAAATAAAAAGAGAAATTGGATTTTTATGCCTTGTTATAGCCTTACCTCTCATTTTGGGTGTTTGTCACTTTTTTCAATTTTTTCATGCCTTACAGCATTTTTATGCCAGTTTAAGTATGTGCATTATATTTACACTAGTTTTTTGGGTTTTGTGATATTATTATCTCAGAAAAAAAAAAAAAAAATTCAATTTTTATGCCTTGCTATAGCCTTACCTCTCATATTGGGTGATTTTCACTTTTTTCAATTTTTTCATGCCTTACTGCATTTTTATGCCAGTTTATTTATGTGCATTATATTTACACTAGTTTTTAGGGTATTTTGAAATTCTTATCTCAGAAAAAAAAAAAAAAAAAAAATTCAATTTTTATGCCTTTCTATAGCCTTCCCTCTCATTTTGGGTGATTTTCACTTATTTCAATTTTTTCATGCCTTACTGAATTTTTACCCCAGTTTAAGTATGTGCATCATATTTACACTAGTTTTTAGGGTATTTTGAAATTCTTATCTCAGAAAAAAAAAAAAAAAAAAAAAAAAAAATTCCATTTTTATGCCTTGCTATAGCCTTACCTCTCATTTTGGGTGTTTGTCACTTTTTTCAATTTTTTCATGCCTTACAGCATTTTTATGCCAGTTTAAGTATGTGCATTATATTTACACTAGTTTTTTGGGTATTTTGAAATTCTTATCTCAAAAAAAAAAAAAAAAAAAAAAAAAATTCAATTTTTATGCCTTGCTATAGCCTTACCTCTCATTTTGGGTGATTTTCACTTATTTCAATTTTTTCATGCCTTACTGAATTTTTACCCCAGTTTAAGTATGTGCATCATATTTACACTAGTCTTTAGGGTATTTTGAAATTCTTATCTCAGAAAAAAAAAAAAAAAAAAAAAAATTAAATTTTTATGCCTTGCTATAGCCTTACCTCTCATTTTGGGTGTTTTTCACTTTTTTCAATTTTTTCATGCCTTACTGCATTTTTATTCCAGTTTAAGTATGTGCATCATATTTACATTAGTTTTTAGGGTCTTGTGATATTCTTAACTCAGAAAAAAAATAAAAAGAGAAATTGGATTTTTATGCCTTGTTATAGCCTTACCTCTCATTTTGGGTGATTTTCACTTTTTTCAATTTTTTCATGCCTTACTGAATTTTTACCCCAGTTTAAGTATGTGCATTATATTTACACTAGTTTTTAGGGTTTTGTGATATTATTATCTCAGAAAAAAAAAAAAAAAAAAAATTCATTTTTTATGCCTTGCCTTACTTCTCATTTTGGGTGATTTTCACTTTTTTCAATTTTTTGAAGCCTTACTGCATTTTTACCCCAGTTTAAGTATGTGCATCATATTTACACTAGTTTTTAGTGTATTTTGAAATTGTTATCTCAAAAAAAAAAAAAAAAAAAAAAAAAAAATTCATTTTTTATGCCTTGCTATAGCCTTACCTCTCATTTTGGGTGTTTTTCACTTTTTTCAATTTTTTCATGCCTTACTGCATTTTTATTCCAGTTTAAGTATGTGCATCATATTTACATTAGTTTTTAGGGTCTTGTGATTTTCTTAACTCAGAAAAAAAATAAAAAGAGAAATTGGATTTTTATGCCTTGCTATAGCCTTACCTCTCATTTTGGGTGTTTGTCACTTTTTTCAATTTTTTCATGCCTTACTGCATTTTTATGCCAGTTTAAGTATGTGCATTATATTTACACTAGTTTTTTGGGTTTTGTGATATTATTATCTCAGAAAAAAAAAGAAAAAAAATTCAATTTTAATGCCTTGCTATAGCCTTACCTCTCATTTTGGGTGATTTTCACTTTTTTCAATTTTTTCATGCCTTACTGCATTTTTATGCCAGTTTATTTATGTGCATTATATTTACACTAGTTTTTAGGGTATTTTGAAATTCTTATCTCAGAAAAAAAAAAAAAAAAAAAATTCAATTTTTATGCCTTGCTATAGCCTTACGTCTCATTTTGGGTGATTTTCACTTATTTCAATTTTTTCATGCCTTACTGAATTTTTACCCCAGTTTAAGTATGTGCATTATATTTACACTAGTTTTTTGGGTCTTGTGATATTATCATCTCAGAAAAAAAAAAAAAAAAAAAATTCAATTTTTATGCCTCTCATTTTGAGTGATTTTCACTTTTTTCAATTTTTTCATGCCTTACTGCATTTTTATTCCAGTTTAAGTATGTGCATCATATTTACATTAGTTTTTAGGGTCTTGTGATTTAATTAACTCAGAAAAAAAATAAAAAGAGAAATTGGATTTTTATGCCTTGTTATAGCCTTACCTCTCATTTTGGGTGTTTGTCACTTTTTTCAATTTTTTCATGCCTTACAGCATTTTCATGCCAGTTTAAGTATGTGCATTATATTTACACTAGTTTTTTGGGTTTTGTGATATTATTATAACAGAAAAAAAAAAGAAAAAAAAATTCAATTTTTATGCATTGCTATAGCCTTACCTCTCATATTGGGTGATTTTCACTTTTTTCAATTTTTTCATGCCTTACTGCATTTTTATGCCAGTTTATTTATGTGCATTATATTTACACTAGTTTTTAGGGTATTTTGAAATTCTTATCTCAGAAAAAAAAAAAAAAAAAAAATCAATTTTTATGCCTTGCTATAGCCTTACCTCTCATTTTGGGTGATTTTCACTTATTTCAATTTTTTCATGCCTTACTGAATTTTTACCCCAGTTTAAGTATGTGCATCATATTTACACTAGTTTTTAGGGTATTTTGAAATTCTTATCTCAGAAAAAAAAAAAAAAAAAAAAAAAAAAAATTCAATTTTTATGCCTTGCTATAGCCTTACCTCTCATTTTGGGTGTTTTTCACTTTTTTCAATTTTTTCATGCCTTACTGAATTTTTACCCCAGTTTAAGTATGTGCATCATATTTACACTAGTTTTTAGGGTATTTTGAAATTCTTATCTCAGAAAAAAAAAAAAAAAAAAAAAAAAAAATTCCATTTTTATGCCTTGCTATAGCCTTACCTCTCATTTTGGGTGTTTGTCACTTTTTTCAATTTTTTCATGCCTTACTGAATTTTTACCCCAGTTTAAGTATGTGCATTATATTTACACTAGTTTTTTGGGTTTTGTGATATTATTATCTCAGAAAAAAAAAGAAAAAAAATTCAATTTTTATGCCTTGCTATAGCCTTACCTCTCATTTTGGGTGATTTTCACTTTTTTCAATTTTTTCATGCCTTACTGCATTTTTATGCCAGTTTATTTATGTACATTATATTTACACTAGTTTTTAGGGTATTTTGAAATTCTTATCTCAGAAAAAAAAAAAAAAAAAAAAAAAAATTCCATTTTTATGCCTTGCTATAGCCTTACCTCTCATTTTGGGTGATTTTCACTTTTTTCAATTTTTTCATGCCTTACTGCATTTTTATTCCAGTTTAAGTATGTGCATCATATTTACATTAGTTTTTAGGGTCTTGTGATATTCTTAACTCAGAAAAAAATAAAAAGAGAAA
Organism: Gouania willdenowi; assembly: GCF_900634775.1. Lineage (NCBI taxonomy): Eukaryota > Metazoa > Chordata > Actinopteri > Blenniiformes > Gobiesocidae > Gouania > Gouania willdenowi. The sequence goes on from NC_041047.1 coordinate 12,584,432, forward strand.
TTGGATTTTTATGCCTTGTTATAGCCTTACCTCTCATTTTGGGTGTTTGTCACTTTTTTCAATTTTTTCATGCCTTACAGCATTTTTATGCCAGTTTAAGTATGTGCATTATATTTACACTAGTTTTTTGGGTTTTGTGATATTATTATCTCAGAAAAAAAAAAAAAAAATTCAATTTTTATGCCTTGCTATAGCCTTACCTCTCATTTTGGGTGTTTGTCACTTTTTTCAATTTTTTCATGCCTTACAGCATTTTTATGCCAGTTTAAGTATGTGCATTATATTTACACTAGTTTTTTGGGTTTTGTGATATTATTATCTCAGAAAAAAAAAAATAAAAAATTCAATTTTTATGCCTTGCTATAGCCTTACCTCTCATATTGGGTGATTTTCACTTTTTTCAATTTTTTCATGCCTTACTGCATTTTTATGCCAGTTTAAGTATGTGCATTATATTTACACTAGTTTTTTGGGTTTTGTGATATTATTATCTCAGAAAAAAAAAAAAAAAAAAATTCAATTTTTATGCCTTGCTATAGCCTTACCTCTCATATTGGGTGATTTTCACTTTTTTCAATTTTTTCATGCCTTACTGCATTTTTATGCCAGTTTATTTATGTGCATTATATTTACACTAGTTTTTAGGGTATTTTGAAATTCTTATCTCAGAAAAAAAAAAAAAAAAAAAAAAAAAAAATTCCATTTTTATGCCTTGTTATAGCCTTACCTCTCATTTTGGGTGTTTTTCACTTTTTTCAATTTTTTCATGCCTTACTGAATTTTTACCCCAGTTTAAGTATGTGCATCATATTTACACTAGTTTTTAGGGTATTTTGAAATTCTTATCTCAGAGAAAAAAAAAAAAAAAAAAAAAAAAAAAATTCAATTTTTATGCCTTGCTATAGCCTTCCCTCTCATTTTGGGTGATTTTCACTTATTTCAATTTTTTCATGCCTTACTGAATTTTTACCCCAGTTTAAGTATGTGCATCATATTTACACTAGTTTTTAGGGTATTTTGAAATTCTTATCTCAGAAAAAAAAAAAAAAAAAAAAAAAAAAATTCCATTTTTATGCCTTGCTATAGCCTTCCCTCTCATTTTGGGTGATTTTCACTTATTTCAATTTTTTCATGCCTTACTGAATTTTTACCCCAGTTTAAGTATGTGCATCATATTTACACTAGTTTTTAGGGTATTTTGAAATTCTTATCTCAGAGAAAAAAAAAAAAAAAAAAAAAAAAAAAATTCCATTTTTATGCCTTGCTATAGCCTTACCTCTCATTTTGGGTGTTTGTCACTTTTTTCAATTTTTTCATGCCTTACTGCATTTTTATGCCAGTTTAAGTATGTGCATTATATTTACACTAGTTTTTTGGGTTTTGTGATATTATTATCTCAGAAAAAAAAAGAAAAAAAAAAAAAATTCCATTTTTATGCCTTGCTATAGCCTTACCTCTCATTTTGGGTGATTTTCACTTTTTTCAATTTTTTCATGCCTTACTGCATTTTTATTCCAGTTTAAGTATGTGCATCATATTTACATTAGTTTTTAGGGTCTTGTGATATTCTTAACTCAGAAAAAAAATAAAAAGAGAAATTGGATTTTTATGCCTTGTTATAGCCTTACCTCTCATTTTGGGTGTTTGTCACTTTTTTCAATTTTTTCATGCCTTACAGCATTTTTATGCCAGTTTAAGTATGTGCATTATATTTACACTAGTTTTTTGGGTTTTGTGATTTTATTATCTCAGAAAAAAAAAAAAAAAAATTCAATTTTTATGCCTTGCTATAGCCTTACCTCTCATTTTGGGTGTTTGTCACTTTTTTCAATTTTTTCATGCCTTACTGCATTTTTATGCCAGTTTAAGTATGTGCATTATATTTACACTAGTTTTTTGGGTTTTGTGATATTATTATCTCAGAAAAAAAAAAAAAAAAAAATTCAATTTTTATGCCTTGCTATAGCCTTACCTCTCATTTTGGGTGTTTGTCACTTTTTTCAATTTTTTCATGCCTTACTGCATTTTTATGCCAGTTTAAGTATGTGCATTATATTTACACTAGTTTTTTGGGTTTTGTGATATTATTATCTCAGAAAAAAAAAAAAAAAAATTCAATTTTTATGCCTTGCTATAGCCTTACCTCTCATATTGGGTGATTTTCACTTTTTTCAATTTTTTCATGCCTTACTGCATTTTTATGCCAGTTTAAGTATGTGCATTATATTTACACTAGTTTTTTGGGTTTTGTGATATTATTATCTCAGAAAAAAAAAAAAAAAAAAATTCAATTTTTATGCCTTGCTATAGCCTTACCTCTCATATTGGGTGATTTTCACTTTTTTCAATTTTTTCATGCCTTACTGCATTTTTATGCCAGTTTATTTATGTGCATTATATTTACAC